>NC_044495.1:0-10000 GCF_902362185.1 Chanos chanos
GGCGTCCTCCAAAACCCCTGGTTGGACACCGGTTCCAAGTCTCTGTGACCTTCAGAAAAAAAGTGATTGACCGAGGGATGACTTTGAAATGGCCTCCACGGAGCTTTCGGGCACTTCCCCTTGTCCTAGACACTCGGGACTGCTACCGTTGGAAAGGGCATCCTCCAAAACCCCCAGGCGGACACGGGTTCCAAGTCTCTACCACCTTCAGAAAAAAAGTTATTGGCCGAGGGATGACCTTGGAGTGGTTTTCATCCCTTATCCTAACCCTAACCCTAACCCTAACCCTAACCCTAACCCTTTTTCTTTCTGTCCAAGTCTTTAACCCTAACAACACTTTCAATTCCAATTTCATTCCACTACTAACCCTAAAACACAACCAAATACAACAAACACCAAGTCTGCCGACCAAAAGAACACCTCTGCTTGTCGCACAAACTCGGGGCTGGTACCGTTGGAAAGGGCGTCCTCCAAAACCCCTGGTTGGACACCGGTTCCAAGTCTCTGTGACCTTCAGAAAAAAAGTTATTGACCGAGGGATGACTTTGAAATGGCCTCCACGGAGCTTTCGGGCACTTCCCCTTGTCCTAGACACTCGGGACTGCTACCGTTGGAAAGGGCATCCTCCAAAACCCCCAGGCGGACACGGGTTCCAAGTCTCTACCACCTTCAGAAAAAAAGTTATTGGCCGAGGGATGACCTTGGAGTGGTTTTCATCCCTTATCCTAACCCTAACCCTAACCCTAACCCTAACCCTAACCCTAACCCTAACCCTAACCTATCCCTAACCCTAACCCTAACCCTAACCCAATTTCAGTTCTGGCCTTAAATGACCATCAAGTCTAATTCTAACCCTAACCCTAGACAGTCTCATCATACACTTTTACATGGAACCCTTACCAATCCCTAACCCTAACCTTAACCCTTTTTCTTTCTGTCCAAGTCTTTAACCCTAACAACACTTTCAATTCCAATTTCATTCCACTACTAACCCTAGAACACAACCAAATACAACAAACACCAAGTCTGCCGACCAAAAGAACACCTCTGCTTGTCGCACAAACTCGGGGCTGGTACCGTTGGAAAGGGCGTCCTCCAAAACCCCTGGTTGGACACCGCTTCCAAGTCTCTGTGACCTTCAGAAAAAAAGTTATTGACCGAGGGATGACTTTGAAATGGCCTCCACGGAGCTTTCGGGCACTTCCCCTTGTCCTAGACACTCGGGACTGCTACCGTTGGAAAGGGCATCCTCCAAAACCCCCAGGCGGACACGGGTTCCAAGTCTCTACCACCTTCAGAAAAAAAGTTATTGGCCGAGGGATGACCTTGGAGTGGTTTTCATCCCTTATCCTAACCCTAACCCTAACCCTAACCCTAACCCTAACCCTTTTTCTTTCTGTCCAAGTCTTTAACCCTAACAACACTTTCAATTCCAATTTCATTCCACTACTAACCCTAGAACACAACCAAATACAACAAACACCAAGTCTGCCGACCAAAAGAACACCTCTGCTTGTCGCACAAACTCGGGGCTGGTACCGTTGGAAAGGGCGTCCTCCAAAACCCCTGGTTGGACACCGGTTCCAAGTCTCTGTGACCTTCAGAAAAAAAGTGATTGACCGAGGGATGACTTTGAAATGGCCTCCACGGAGCTTTCGGGCACTTCCCCTTGTCCTAGACACTCGGGACTGCTACCGTTGGAAAGGGCATCCTCCAAAACCCCCAGGCGGACACGGGTTCCAAGTCTCTACCACCTTCAGAAAAAAAGTTATTGGCCGAGGGATGACCTTGGAGTGGTTTTCATCCCTTATCCTAACCCTAACCCTAACCCTAACCCTAACCCTAACCCTAACCTATCCCTAACCCTAACCCTAACCCTAACCCAATTTCAGTTCTGGCCTTAAATGACCATCAAGTCTAATTCTAACCCTAACCCTAGACAGTCTCATCATACACTTTTACATGGAACCCTTACCAATCCCTAACCCTAACCTTAACCCTTTTTCTTTCTGTCCAAGTCTTTAACCCTAACAACACTTTCAATTCCAATTTCATTCCACTACTAACCCTAGAACACAACCAAATACAACAAACACCAAGTCTGCCGACCAAAAGAACACCTCTGCTTGTCGCACAAACTCGGGGCTGGTACCGTTGGAAAGGGCGTCCTCCAAAACCCCTGGTTGGACACCGGTTCCAAGTCTCTGTGACCTTCAGAAAAAAAGTGATTGACCGAGGGATGACTTTGAAATGGCCTCCACGGAGCTTTCGGGCACTTCCCCTTGTCCTAGACACTCGGGACTGCTACCGTTGGAAAGGGCATCCTCCAAAACCCCCAGGCGGACACGGGTTCCAAGTCTCTACCACCTTCATAAAAAAAGTTATTGGCCGAGGGATGACCTTGGAGTGGTTTTCATCCCTTATCCTAACCCTAACCCTAACCCTAACCCTAACCCTAACCCTAACCCTAACCCTAACCCTAACCCTAACCCTAACCCTAGAACACAACCAAATACAACAAACACCAAGTCTGCCGACCAAAAGAACACCTCTGCTTGTCGCACAAACTCGGGGCTGGTACCGTTGGAAAGGGCGTCCTCCAAAACCCCTGGTTGGACACCGGTTCCAAGTCTCTGTGACCTTCAGAAAAAAAGTGATTGACCGAGGGATGACTTTGAAATGGCCTCCACGGAGCTTTCGGGCACTTCCCCTTGTCCTAGACACTCGGGACTGCTACCGTTGGAAAGGGCATCCTCCAAAACCCCCAGGCGGACACGGGTTCCAAGTCTCTACCACCTTCAGAAAAAAAGTTATTGGCCGAGGGATGACCTTGGAGTGGTTTTCATCCCTTATCCTAACCCTAACCCTAACCCTAACCCTAACCCTAACCCTTTTTCTTTCTGTCCAAGTCTTTAACCCTAACAACACTTTCAATTCCAATTTCATTCCACTACTAACCCTAGAACACAACCAAATACAACAAACACCAAGTCTGCCGACCAAAAGAACACCTCTGCTTGTCGCACAAACTCGGGGCTGGTACCGTTGGAAAGGGCGTCCTCCAAAACCCCTGGTTGGACACCGGTTCCAAGTCTCTGTGACCTTCAGAAAAAAAGTGATTGACCGAGGGATGACTTTGAAATGGCCTCCACGGAGCTTTCGGGCACTTCCCCTTGTCCTAGACACTCGGGACTGCTACCGTTGGAAAGGGCATCCTCCAAAACCCCCAGGCGGACACGGGTTCCAAGTCTCTACCACCTTCAGAAAAAAAGTTATTGGCCGAGGGATGACCTTGGAGTGGTTTTCATCCCTTATCCTAACCCTAACCCTAACCCTAACCCTAACCCTAACAACCAAATACAACAAACACCAAGTCTGCCGACCAAAAGAACACCTCTGCTTGTCGCACAAACTCGGGGCTGGTACCGTTGGAAAGGGCGTCCTCCAAAACCCCTGGTTGGACACCGCTTCCAAGTCTCTGTGACCTTCAGAAAAAAAGTGATTGACCGAGGGATGACTTTGAAATGGCCTCCACGGAGCTTTCGGGCACTTCCCCTTGTCCTAGACACTCGGGACTGCTACCGTTGGAAAGGGCATCCTCCAAAACCCCCAGGCGGACACGGGTTCCAAGTCTCTACCACCTTCAGAAAAAAAGTTATTGGCCGAGGGATGACCTTGGAGTGGTTTTCATCCCTTATCCTAACCCTAACCCTAACCCTAACCCTAACCCTAACCCTAACCCTTTTTCTTTCTGTCCAAGTCTTTAACCCTAACAACACTTTCAATTCCAATTTCATTCCACTACTAACCCTAGAACACAACCAAATACAACAAACACCAAGTCTGCCGACCAAAAGAACACCTCTGCTTGTCGCACAAACTCGGGGCTGGTACCGTTGGAAAGGGCGTCCTCCAAAACCCCTGGTTGGACACCGGTTCCAAGTCTCTGTGACCTTCAGAAAAAAAGTGATTGACCGAGGGATGACTTTGAAATGGCCTCCACGGAGCTTTCGGGCACTTCCCCTTGTCCTAGACACTCGGGACTGCTACCGTTGGAAAGGGCATCCTCCAAAACCCCCAGGCGGACACGGGTTCCAAGTCTCTACCACCTTCAGAAAAAAAGTTATTGGCCGAGGGATGACCTTGGAGTGGTTTTCATCCCTTATCCTAACCCTAACCCTAACCCTAACCCGAACCCTAACCCTAACCCTAACCTATCCCTAACCCTAACCCTAACCCTAACCCAATTTCAGTTCTGGCCTTAAATGACCATCAAGTCTAATTCTAACCCTAACCCTAGACAGTCTCATCATACACTTTTACATGGAACCCTTACCAATCCCTAACCCTAACCTTAACCCTTTTTCTTTCTGTCCAAGTCTTTAACCCTAACAACACTTTCAATTCCAATTTCATTCCACTACTAACCCTAGAACACAACCAAATACAACAAACACCAAGTCTGCCGACCAAAAGAACACCTCTGCTTGTCGCACAAACTCGGGGCTGGTACCGTTGGAAAGGGCGTCCTCCAAAACCCCTGGTTGGACACCGGTTCCAAGTCTCTGTGACCTTCAGAAAAAAAGTGATTGACCGAGGGATGACTTTGAAATGGCCTCCACGGAGCTTTCGGGCACTTCCCCTTGTCCTAGACACTCGGGACTGCTACCGTTGGAAAGGGCATCCTCCAAAACCCCCAGGCGGACACGGGTTCCAAGTCTCTACCACCTTCAGAAAAAAAGTTATTGGCCGAGGGATGACCTTGGAGTGGTTTTCATCCCTTATCCTAACCCTAACCCTAACCCTAACCCTAACCCTAACCCTTTTTCTTTCTGTCCAAGTCTTTAACCCTAACAACACTTTCAATTCCAATTTCATTCCACTACTAACCCTAGAACACAACCAAATACAACAAACACCAAGTCTGCCGACCAAAAGAACACCTCTGCTTGTCGCACAAACTCGGGGCTGGTACCGTTGGAAAGGGCGTCCTCCAAAACCCCTGGTTGGACACCGGTTCCAAGTCTCTGTGACCTTCAGAAAAAAAGTGATTGACCGAGGGATGACTTTGAAATGGCCTCCACGGAGCTTTCGGGCACTTCCCCTTGTCCTAGACACTCGGGACTGCTACCATTGGAAAGGGCATCCTCCAAAACCCCCAGGCGGACACGGGTTCCAAGTCTCTACCACCTTCAGAAAAAAAGTTATTGGCCGAGGGATGACCTTGGAGTGGTTTTCATCCCTTATCCTAACCCTAACCCTAACCCTAACCCTAACCCTAACCCTAACCTATCCCTAACCCTAACCCTAACCCTAACCCAATTTCAGTTCTGGCCTTAAATGACCATCAAGTCTAATTCTAACCCTAACCCTAGACAGTCTCATCATACACTTTTACATGGAACCCTTACCAATCCCTAACCCTAACCTTAACCCTTTTTCTTTCTGTCCAAGTCTTTAACCCTAACAACACTTTCAATTCCAATTTCATTCCACTACTAACCCTAAAACACAACCAAATACAACAAACACCAAGTCTGCCGACCAAAAGAACACCTCTGCTTGTCGCACAAACTCGGGGCTGGTACCGTTGGAAAGGGCGTCCTCCAAAACCCCTGGTTGGACACCGCTTCCAAGTCTCTGTGACCTTCAGAAAAAAAGTTATTGACCGAGGGATGACTTTGAAATGGCCTCCACGGAGCTTTCGGGCACTTCCCCTTGTCCTAGACACTCGGGACTGCTACCGTTGGAAAGGGCATCCTCCAAAACCCCCAGGCGGACACGGGTTCCAAGTCTCTACCACCTTCAGAAAAAAAGTTATTGGCCGAGGGATGACCTTGGAGTGGTTTTCATCCCTTATCCTGTAACGTAACCCTAACCCTAACCCGAACCCTAACCCGAACCCTAAAACTTCGATTTAACCCTAACCCTAACCTATCCCTAACCCTAACCCTAACCCTAACCCAATTTCAGTTCTGGCCTTAAATGACCATCAAGTCTAATTCTAACCCTAACCCTAGACAGTCTCATCATACACTTTTACATGGAACCCTTACCAATCCCTAACCCTAACCTTAACCCTTTTTCTTTCTGTCCAAGTCTTTAACCCTAACAACACTTTCAATTCCAATTTCATTCCACTACTAACCCTAGAACACAACCAAATACAACAAACACCAAGTCTGCCGACCAAAAGAACACCTCTGCTTGTCGCACAAACTCGGGGCTGGTACCGTTGGAAAGGGCGTCCTCCAAAACCCCTGGTTGGACACCGGTTCCAAGTCTCTGTGACCTTCAGAAAAAAAGTGATTGACCGAGGGATGACTTTGAAATGGCCTCCACGGAGCTTTCGGGCACTTCCCCTTGTCCTAGACACTCGGGACTGCTACCGTTGGAAAGGGCATCCTCCAAAACCCCCAGGCGGACACGGGTTCCAAGTCTCTACCACCTTCAGAAAAAAAGTTATTGGCCGAGGGATGACCTTGGAGTGGTTTTCATCCCTTATCCTAACCCTAACCCTAACCCTAACCCTAACCCTAACAACCAAATACAACAAACACCAAGTCTGCCGACCAAAAGAACACCTCTGCTTGTCGCACAAACTCGGGGCTGGTACCGTTGGAAAGGGCGTCCTCCAAAACCCCTGGTTGGACACCGGTTCCAAGTCTCTGTGACCTTCAGAAAAAAAGTGATTGACCGAGGGATGACTTTGAAATGGCCTCCACGGAGCTTTCGGGCACTTCCCCTTGTCCTAGACACTCGGGACTGCTACCGTTGGAAAGGGCATCCTCCAAAACCCCCAGGCGGACACGGGTTCCAAGTCTCTACCACCTTCAGAAAAAAAGTTATTGGCCGAGGGATGACCTTGGAGTGGTTTTCATCCCTTATCCTAACCCTAACCCTAACCCTAACCCTAACCCTAACCCTAACCCTAACCCTAACCCTAAATGGCCTCCACGGAGCTTTCGGGCACTTCCCCTTGTCCTAGACACTCGGGACTGCTACCATTGGAAAGGGCATCCTCCAAAACCCCCAGGCGGACACGGGTTCCAAGTCTCTACCACCTTCAGAAAAAAAGTTATTGGCCGAGGGATGACCTTGGAGTGGTTTTCATCCCTTATCCTAACCCTAACCCTAACCCTAACCCTAACCCTAACCCTAACCCTAACCCTAAGTTATTGGCCGAGGGATGACCTTGGAGTGGTTTTCATCCCTTATCCTAACCCTAACCCTAACCCTAACCCAATTTCAGTTCTGGCCTTAAAATGACCATCAAGTCTAATTCCAACCCTAACCCTAGACAGTCTCATAATACACTTTTACATGGAACCCTTACCAATCCCTAACCCTAACCTTAACCCTTTTTCTTTCTGTCCAAGTCTTTAACCCTAACAACACTTTCAATTCCAATTTCATTCCACTACTAACCCTAAAACACAACCAAATACAACAAACACCAAGTCTGCCGACCAAAAGAACACCTCTGCTTGTCGCACAAACTCGGGGCTGGTACCGTTGGAAAGGGCGTCCTCCAAAACCCCTGGTTGGACACCGGTTCCAAGTCTCTGTGACCTTCAGAAAAAAAGTTATTGACCGAGGGATGACTTTGAAATGGCCTCCACGGAGCTTTCGGGCACTTCCCCTTGTCCTAGACACTCGGGACTGCTACCGTTGGAAAGGGCATCCTCGAAAACCCCCAGGCGGACACGGGTTCCAAGTCTCTACCACCTTCAGAAAAAAAGTTATTGGCCGAGGGATGACCTTGGAGTGGTTTTCATCCCTTATCCTAACCCTAACCCTAACCCTAACCCTAACCCTAACCCTAACCCTAACCCTAACCCGAACCCTAACCCGAACCCTAAAACTTCGATTTAACCCTAACCCTAACCTATCCCTAACCCTAACCCTAACCCTAACCCAATTTCAGTTCTGGCCTTAAATGACCATCAAGTCTAATTCTAACCCTAACCCTAGACAGTCTCATCATACACTTTTACATGGAACCCTTACCAATCCCTAACCCTAACCTTAACCCTTTTTCTTTCTGTCCAAGTCTTTAACCCTAACAACACTTTCAATTCCAATTTCATTCCACTCCTAACCCTAAAACACAACCAAATACAACAAACACCAAGTCTGCCGACCAAAAGAACACCTCTGCTTGTCGCACAAACTCGGGGCTGGTACCGTTGGAAAGGGCGTCCTCCAAAACCCCTGGTTGGACACCGGTTCCAAGTCTCTGTGACCTTCAGAAAAAAAGTGATTGACCGAGGGATGACTTTGAAATGGCCTCCACGGAGCTTTCGGGCACTTCCCCTTGTCCTAGACACTCGGGACTGCTACCGTTGGAAAGGGCATCCTCCAAAACCCCCAGGCGGACACGGGTTCCAAGTCTCTACCACCTTCAGAAAAAAAGTTATTGGCCGAGGGATGACCTTGGAGTGGTTTTCATCCCTTATCCTAACCCTAACCCTAACCCTAACCCTAACCCTAACCCTTTTTCTTTCTGTCCAAGTCTTTAACCCTAACAACACTTTCAATTCCAATTTCATTCCACTACTAACCCTAGAACACAACCAAATACAACAAACACCAAGTCTGCCGACCAAAAGAACACCTCTGCTTGTCGCACAAACTCGGGGCTGGTACCGTTGGAAAGGGCGTCCTCCAAAACCCCTGGTTGGACACCGGTTCCAAGTCTCTGTGACCTTCAGAAAAAAAGTGATTGACCGAGGGATGACTTTGAAATGGCCTCCACGGAGCTTTCGGGCACTTCCCCTTGTCCTAGACACTCGGGACTGCTACCGTTGGAAAGGGCATCCTCCAAAACCCCCAGGCGGACACGGGTTCCAAGTCTCTACCACCTTCAGAAAAAAAGTTATTGGCCGAGGGATGACCTTGGAGTGGTTTTCATCCCTTATCCTAACCCTAACCCTAACCCTAACCCTAACCCTAACAACCAAATACAACAAACACCAAGTCTGCCGACCAAAAGAACACCTCTGCTTGTCGCACAAACTCGGGGCTGGTACCGTTGGAAAGGGCGTCCTCCAAAACCCCTGGTTGGACACCGGTTCCAAGTCTCTGTGACCTTCAGAAAAAAAGTGATTGACCGAGGGATGACTTTGAAATGGCCTCCACGGAGCTTTCGGGCACTTCCCCTTGTCCTAGACACTCGGGACTGCTACCGTTGGAAAGGGCATCCTCCAAAACCCCCAGGCGGACACGGGTTCCAAGTCTCTACCACCTTCAGAAAAAAAGTTATTGGCCGAGGGATGACCTTGGAGTGGTTTTCATCCCTTATCCTAACCCTAACCCTAACCCTAACCCTAACCCTAACCCTTTTTCTTTCTGTCCAAGTCTTTAACCCTAACAACACTTTCAATTCCAATTTCATTCCACTACTAACCCTAGAACACAACCAAATACAACAAACACCAAGTCTGCCGACCAAAAGAACACCTCTGCTTGTCGCACAAACTCGGGGCTGGTACCGTTGGAAAGGGCGTCCTCCAAAACCCCTGGTTGGACACCGGTTCCAAGTCTCTGTGACCTTCAGAAAAAAAGTGATTGACCGAGGGATGACTTTGAAATGGCCTCCACGGAGCTTTCGGGCACTTCCCCTTGTCCTAGACACTCGGGACTGCTACCGTTGGAAAGGGCATCCTCGAAAACCCCCAGGCGGACACGGGTTCCAAGTCTCTACCACCTTCAGAAAAAAAGTTATTGGCCGAGGGATGACCTTGGAGTGGTTTTCATCCCTTATCCTAACCCTAACCCTAACCCTAACCCTAACCCTAACCCTAACCCTAACCCTAACCTATCCCTAACCCTAACCCTAACCCTAACCCAATTTCAGTTCTGGCCTTAAATGACCATCAAGTCTAATTCTAACCCTAACCCTAGACAGTCTCATCATACACTTTTACATGGAACCCTTACCAATCCCTAACCCTAACCTTAACCCTTTTTCTTTCTGTCCAAGTCTTTAACCCTAACA
>NC_044495.1:15000-17500 GCF_902362185.1 Chanos chanos
CTTGTCGCACAAACTCGGGGCTGGTACCGTTGGAAAGGGCGTCCTCCAAAACCCCTGGTTGGACACCGCTTCCAAGTCTCTGTGACCTTCAGAAAAAAAGTGATTGACCGAGGGATGACTTTGAAATGGCCTCCACGGAGCTTTCGGGCACTTCCCCTTGTCCTAGACACTCGGGACTGCTACCGTTGGAAAGGGCATCCTCGAAAACCCCCAGGCGGACACGGGTTCCAAGTCTCTACCACCTTCAGAAAAAAAGTTATTGGCCGAGGGATGACCTTGGAGTGGTTTTCATCCCTTATCCTAACCCTAACCCTAACCCTAACCCTAACCCTAACCCTTTTTCTTTCTGTCCAAGTCTTTAACCCTAACAACACTTTCAATTCCAATTTCATTCCACTACTAACCCTAGAACACAACCAAATACAACAAACACCAAGTCTGCCGACCAAAAGAACACCTCTGCTTGTCGCACAAACTCGGGGCTGGTACCGTTGGAAAGGGCGTCCTCCAAAACCCCTGGTTGGACACCGGTTCCAAGTCTCTGTGACCTTCAGAAAAAAAGTGATTGACCGAGGGATGACTTTGAAATGGCCTCCACGGAGCTTTCGGGCACTTCCCCTTGTCCTAGACACTCGGGACTGCTACCGTTGGAAAGGGCATCCTCCAAAACCCCCAGGCGGACACGGGTTCCAAGTCTCTACCACCTTCAGAAAAAAAGTTATTGGCCGAGGGATGACCTTGGAGTGGTTTTCATCCCTTATCCTAACCCTAACCCTAACCCTAACCCTAACCCTAACCCTAACCCTAACCCTAACCTATCCCTAACCCTAACCCTAACCCTAACCCAATTTCAGTTCTGGCCTTAAATGACCATCAAGTCTAATTCTAACCCTAACCCTAGACAGTCTCATCATACACTTTTACATGGAACCCTTACCAATCCCTAACCCTAACCTTAACCCTTTTTCTTTCTGTCCAAGTCTTTAACCCTAACAACACTTTCAATTCCAATTTCATTCCACTACTAACCCTAGAACACAACCAAATACAACAAACACCAAGTCTGCCGACCAAAAGAACACCTCTGCTTGTCGCACAAACTCGGGGCTGGTACCGTTGGAAAGGGCGTCCTCCAAAACCCCTGGTTGGACACCGGTTCCAAGTCTCTGTGACCTTCAGAAAAAAAGTGATTGACCGAGGGATGACTTTGAAATGGCCTCCACGGAGCTTTCGGGCACTTCCCCTTGTCCTAGACACTCGGGACTGCTACCGTTGGAAAGGGCATCCTCCAAAACCCCCAGGCGGACACGGGTTCCAAGTCTCTACCACCTTCAGAAAAAAAGTTATTGGCCGAGGGATGACCTTGGAGTGGTTTTCATCCCTTATCCTAACCCTAACCCTAACCCTAACCCTAACCCTAACCCTTTTTCTTTCTGTCCAAGTCTTTAACCCTAACAACACTTTCAATTCCAATTTCATTCCACTACTAACCCTAGAACACAACCAAATACAACAAACACCAAGTCTGCCGACCAAAAGAACACCTCTGCTTGTCGCACAAACTCGGGGCTGGTACCGTTGGAAAGGGCGTCCTCCAAAACCCCTGGTTGGACACCGGTTCCAAGTCTCTGTGACCTTCAGAAAAAAAGTGATTGACCGAGGGATGACTTTGAAATGGCCTCCACGGAGCTTTCGGGCACTTCCCCTTGTCCTAGACACTCGGGACTGCTACCGTTGGAAAGGGCATCCTCCAAAACCCCCAGGCGGACACGGGTTCCAAGTCTCTACCACCTTCAGAAAAAAAGTTATTGGCCGAGGGATGACCTTGGAGTGGTTTTCATCCCTTATCCTAACCCTAACCCTAACCCTAACCCTAACCCTAACCCTAACCTATCCCTAACCCTAACCCTAACCCTAACCCAATTTCAGTTCTGGCCTTAAATGACCATCAAGTCTAATTCTAACCCTAACCCTAGACAGTCTCATCATACACTTTTACATGGAACCCTTACCAATCCCTAACCCTAACCTTAACCCTTTTTCTTTCTGTCCAAGTCTTTAACCCTAACAACACTTTCAATTCCAATTTCATTCCACTACTAACCCTAAAACACAACCAAATACAACAAACACCAAGTCTGCCGACCAAAAGAACACCTCTGCTTGTCGCACAAACTCGGGGCTGGTACCGTTGGAAAGGGCGTCCTCCAAAACCCCTGGTTGGACACCGGTTCCAAGTCTCTGTGACCTTCAGAAAAAAAGTGATTGACCGAGGGATGACTTTGAAATGGCCTCCACGGAGCTTTCGGGCACTTCCCCTTGTCCTAGACACTCGGGACTGCTACCGTTGGAAAGGGCATCCTCCAAAACCCCCAGGCGGACACGGGTTCCAAGTCTCTACCACCTTCAGAAAAAAAGTTATTGGCCGAGGGATGACCTTGGAGTGGTTTTCATCCCTTATCCTGTAACGTAACCCTAACCCTAACCCGAACCCTAACCC
>NC_044495.1:27500-35000 GCF_902362185.1 Chanos chanos
CCGTTGGAAAGGGCGTCCTCCAAAACCCCTGGTTGGACACCGCTTCCAAGTCTCTGTGACCTTCAGGAAAAAAGTTATTGACCGAGGGATGACTTTGAAATGGCCTCCACGGAGCTTTCGGGCACTTCCCCTTGTCCTAGACACTCGGGACTGATACCGTTGGAAAGGGCATCATCCAAAACCCCCAGGCGGACACGGGTTCCAAGTCTCTACCACCTTCAGAAAAAAAGTTATTGGCCGAGGGATGACCTTGGAGTGGTTTTCATCCCTTATCCTAACCCTAACCCTAACCCTAACCCTAACCCTAAGTGGTTTTCATCCCTTATTCTAACCCTAACCCTAACCCTAACCCTAACCCTAAGTTATTGGCCGAGGGATGACCTTGGAGTGGTTTTCATCCCTTATCCTGTAACGTAACCCTAACCCTAACCCGAACCCTAACCCGAACCCTAACACTTAGATTTAACCCTAACCCTAACCTATCCCTAACCCTAACCTCACCCTAACCCTAACCCAATTTCAGTTCTGGCCTTAAATGACCATCAATTCTCACCTTAACCCTAACCCTAGACAGTCTCATAATACACTTTTACATGGAACCCTTACCAATCCCTAACCCTAACCTTAACCCTTTTTCTTTCTGTCCAAGTCTTTAACCCTAACAACACTTTCAATTCCAATTTCATTCCACTACTAACCCTAAAACACAACCAAATACAACAAACACCAAGTCTGCCGACCAAAAGAACACCTCTGCTTGTCGCACAAACTCGGGGCTGGTACCGTTGGAAAGGGCGTCCTCCAAAACCCCTGGTTGGACACCGCTTCCAAGTCTCTGTGACCTTCAGAAAAAAAGTTATTGACCGAGGGATGACTTTGAAATGGCCTCCACGGAGCTTTCGGGCACTTCCCCTTGTCCTAGACACTCGGGACTGCTACCATTGGAAAGGGCATCCTCCAAAACCCCCAGGCGGACACGGGTTCCAAGTCTCTACCACCTTCAGAAAAAAAGTTATTGGCCGAGGGATGACCTTGGAGTGGTTTTCATCCCTTATCCTAACCCTAACCCTAACCCTAACCCTAACCCTAACCCTAAGTTATTGGCCGAGGGATGACCTTGGAGTGGTTTTCATCCCTTATCCTAACCCTAACCCTAACCCTAACCCAATTTCAGTTCTGGCCTTAAAATGACCATCAAGTCTAATTCCAACCCTAACCCTAGACAGTCTCATAATACACTTTTACATGGAACCCTTACCAATCCCTAACCCTAACCTTAACCCTTTTTCTTTCTGTCCAAGTCTTTAACCCTAACAAGACTTTCAATGCCAATTTCATTCCACTACTAACCCTAAAACACAACCAAATACAACAAACACCAAGTCTGCCGACCAAAAGAACACCTCTGCTTGTCGCACAAACTCGGGGCTGGTACCGTTGGAAAGGGCGTCCTCCAAAACCCCTGGTTGGACACCGGTTCCAAGTCTCTGTGACCTTCAGAAAAAAAGTTATTGACCGAGGGATGACTTTGAAATGGCCTCCACGGAGCTTTCGGGCACTTCCCCTTGTCCTAGACACTCGGGACTGCTACCGTTGGAAAGGGCATCCTCGAAAACCCCCAGGCGGACACGGGTTCCAAGTCTCTACCACCTTCAGAAAAAAAGTTATTGGCCGAGGGATGACCTTGGAGTGGTTTTCATCCCTTATCCTAACCCTAACCCTAACCCTAACCCAATTTCAGTTCTGGCCTTAAAATGACCATCAAGTCTAATTCCAACCCTAACCCTAGACAGTCTCATAATACACTTTTACATGGAACCCTTACCAATCCCTAACCCTAACCTTAACCCTTTTTCTTTCTGTCCAAGTCTTTAACCCTAACAAGACTTTCAATGCCAATTTCATTCCACTACTAACCCTAAAACACAACCAAATACAACAAACACCAAGTCTGCCGACCAAAAGAACACCTCTGCTTGTCGCACAAACTCGGGGCTGGTACCGTTGGAAAGGGCGTCCTCCAAAACCCCTATGTAGAAATTGATTCCGAGTCTCTACCACCTTAAGAAAAAAAGTTATTGACTGAGGGATGACTTTGAAAGGGGTCCGGCGGAAGTTTCCGGCACTTCTGGTTGTCGTAGAAACTCGGGACTGATACCGTTGGAAAGGGCATCCTCGAAAACCCCCAGGCGGACACTGGTTCCAAGTCTCTACCACCTTCAGAAAAAAAGTTATTGGCCGAGGGATGACCTTGGAGTGGTTTTCATCCCTTATTCTAACCCTAACCCTAACCCTAACCCTAACCCTAACCCAATTTCAGTTCTGGCCTTAAATGACCATCAATTCTCACCTTAACCCTAACCCTAGACAGTCTCATAATACACTTTTACATGGAACCCTTACCAATCCCTAACCCTAACCTTAACCCTTTTTCTTTCTGTCCAAGTCTTTAACCCTAACAACGCTTTCAATGCCAATTTCATTCCACTACTAACCCTAAAACACAACCAAATACAACAAACACCAAGTCTGCCGACCAAAAGAACACCTCTGCTTGTCGCACAAACTCGGGGCTGGTACCGTTGGAAAGGGCGTCCTCCAAAACCCCTGGCTGGACACCGGTTCCAAGTCTCTGTGACCTTCAGAAAAAAAGTTATTGACCGAGGGATGACTTTGAAATGGCCTCCACGGAGCTTTCGGGCACTTCCCCTTGTCCTAGACACTCGGGACTGCTACCATTGGAAAGGGCATCCTCCAAAACCCCCAGGCGGACACGGGTTCCAAGTCTCTACCACCTTCAGAAAAAAAGTTATTGGCCGAGGGATGACCTTGGAGTGGTTTTCATCCCTTATCCTAACCCTAACCCTAACCCTAACCCTAACCCTTTCCCTCCCCCCACCCTTTCCTTAACCCTAATGACACTTTGAATTCCAATTTAATTTGACTTCTAATTCCAACCCTAACTCTAGCCAGTCTCATAATATAGCTTTAGATGTAACCCTTGCCAATCCCTAACCCTAACCTTAACCCTTTTTTTTTCCCCAAGTCTTTAACCCTAACAACACTTTCAATTCCAATTTCATTCAACTACTAGCCCTAATACACAACCCAATACAACAAACACCAAGTCTGCCAACTAAAAGAACACTTCCTCTAGTCCTACAAACTCGGGGCTGGTACCGTTGGAAAGGGCATCCTCAAAAACCCCTATGTAGAAATTGATTCCGAGTCTCTACCACCTTAAGAAAAAAAGTTATTGACTGAGGGATGACTTTGAAAGGGGTCCGGCGGAAGTTTCCGGCACTTCTGGTTGTCGTAGACACTCGGGACTGATACCGTTGGAAAGGGCATCCTCGAAAACCCCCAGGCGGACACTGGTTCCAAGTCTCTACCACCTTCAGAAAAAAAGTTATTGGCCGAGGGATGACCTTGGAGTGGTTTTCATCCCTTATTCTAACCCTAACCCTAACCCTAACCCTAACCCTAACCCTAACCTTGGAGTGGTTTTCATCCCTTATCCTAACCCTAACCCTAACCCTAACCCTAACCGTTGGAAAGGGCGTCCTCCAAAACCCCTGGTTGGACACCGCTTCCAAGTCTCTGTGACCTTCAGAAAAAAAGTTATTGACCGAGGGATGACTTTGAAATGGCCTCCACGGAGCTTTCGGGCACTTCCCCTTGTCCTAGACACTCGGGACTGCTACCGTTGGAAAGGGCATCCTCCAAAACCCCCAGGCGGACACGGGTTCCAAGTCTCTACCACCTTCAGAAAAAAAGTTATTGGCCGAGGGATGACCTTGGAGTGGTTTTCATCCCTTATCCTAACCCTAACCCTAACCCTAACCCGAACCCTAACCCTAACCTCACCCTAACCCTAACCCAATTTCAGTTCTGGCCTTAAATGACCATCAATTCTCACCTTAACCCTAACCCTAGACAGTCTCATAATACACTTTTACATGGAACCCTTACCAATCCCTAACCCTAACCTTAACCCTTTTTCTTTCTGTCCAAGTCTTTAACCCTAACAACACTTTCAATTCCAATTTCATTCCACTCCTAACCCTAAAACACAACCAAATACAACAAACACCAAGTCTGCCGACCAAAAGAACACCTCTGCTTGTCGCACAAACTCGGGGCTGGTACCGTTGGAAAGGGCGTCCTCCAAAACCCCTGGTTGGACACCGCTTCCAAGTCTCTGTGACCTTCAGAAAAAAAGTTATTGACCGAGGGATGACTTTGAAATGGCCTCCACGGAGCTTTCGGGCACTTCCCCTTGTCCTAGACACTCGGGACTGCTACCATTGGAAAGGGCATCCTCGAAAACCCCCAGGCGGACACGGGTTCCAAGTCTCTACCGCCTTCAGAAAAAAAGTTATTGGCCGAGGGATGACCTTGGAGTGGTTTTCATCCCTTATTCTAACCCTAACCCTAACCCTAACCCTAACCCTAACCCTAACCTTGGAGTGGTTTTCATCCCTTATCCTAACCCTAACCCTAACCCTAACCCTAACCGTTGGAAAGGGCGTCCTCCAAAACCCCTGGTTGGACACCGCTTCCAAGTCTCTGTGACCTTCAGAAAAAAAGTTATTGACCGAGGGATGACTTTGAAATGGCCTCCACGGAGCTTTCGGGCACTTCCCCTTGTCCTAGACACTCGGGACTGCTACCGTTGGAAAGGGCATCCTCCAAAACCCCCAGGCGGACACGGGTTCCAAGTCTCTACCACCTTCAGAAAAAAAGTTATTGGCCGAGGGATGACCTTGGAGTGGTTTTCATCCCTTATCCTAACCCTAACCCTAACCCTAACCCGAACCCTAACCCTAACCTCACCCTAACCCTAACCCAATTTCAGTTCTGGCCTTAAATGACCATCAATTCTCACCTTAACCCTAACCCTAGACAGTCTCATAATACACTTTTACATGGAACCCTTACCAATCCCTAACCCTAACCTTAACCCTTTTTCTTTCTGTCCAAGTCTTTAACCCTAACAAGACTTTCAATGCCAATTTCATTCCACTACTAACCCTAAAACACAACCAAATACAACAAACACCAAGTCTGCCGACCAAAAGAACACCTCTGCTTGTCGCACAAACTCGGGGCTGGTACCGTTGGAAAGGGCGTCCTCCAAAACCCCTATGTAGAAATTGATTCCGAGTCTCTACCACCTTAAGAAAAAAAGTTATTGACTGAGGGATGACTTTGAAAGGGGTCCGGCGGAAGTTTCCGGCACTTCTGGTTGTCGTAGAAACTCGGGACTGATACCGTTGGAAAGGGCATCCTCGAAAACCCCCAGGCGGACACTGGTTCCAAGTCTCTACCACCTTCAGAAAAAAAGTTATTGGCCGAGGGATGACCTTGGAGTGGTTTTCATCCCTTATTCTAACCCTAACCCTAACCCTAACCCTAACCCTAACCCAATTTCAGTTCTGGCCTTAAATGACCATCAATTCTCACCTTAACCCTAACCCTAGACAGTCTCATAATACACTTTTACATGGAACCCTTACCAATCCCTAACCCTAACCTTAACCCTTTTTCTTTCTGTCCAAGTCTTTAACCCTAACAACGCTTTCAATGCCAATTTCATTCCACTACTAACCCTAAAACACAACCAAATACAACAAACACCAAGTCTGCCGACCAAAAGAACACCTCTGCTTGTCGCACAAACTCGGGGCTGGTACCGTTGGAAAGGGCGTCCTCCAAAACCCCTGGCTGGACACCGGTTCCAAGTCTCTGTGACCTTCAGAAAAAAAGTTATTGACCGAGGGATGACTTTGAAATGGCCTCCACGGAGCTTTCGGGCACTTCCCCTTGTCCTAGACACTCGGGACTGCTACCATTGGAAAGGGCATCCTCCAAAACCCCCAGGCGGACACGGGTTCCAAGTCTCTACCACCTTCAGAAAAAAAGTTATTGGCCGAGGGATGACCTTGGAGTGGTTTTCATCCCTTATCCTAACCCTAACCCTAACCCTAACCCTAACCCTAACCCTAACCCTAACCCTTTTTCTTTCTGTCCAAGTCTTTAACCCTAACAACACTTTCAATTCCAATTTCATTCCACTACTAACCCTAGAACACAACCAAATACAACAAACACCAAGTCTGCCGACCAAAAGAACACCTCTGCTTGTCGCACAAACTCGGGGCTGGTACCGTTGGAAAGGGCGTCCTCCAAAACCCCTGGTTGGACACCGGTTCCAAGTCTCTGTGACCTTCAGAAAAAAAGTGATTGACCGAGGGATGACTTTGAAATGGCCTCCACGGAGCTTTCGGGCACTTCCCCTTGTCCTAGACACTCGGGACTGCTACCGTTGGAAAGGGCATCCTCCAAAACCCCCAGGCGGACACGGGTTCCAAGTCTCTACCACCTTCAGAAAAAAAGTTATTGGCCGAGGGATGACCTTGGAGTGGTTTTCATCCCTTATCCTGTAACGTAACCCTAACCCTAACCCGAACCCTAACCCGAACCCTAAAACTTCGATTTAACCCTAACCCTAACCTATCCCTAACCCTAACCCTAACCCTAACCCTAACCCAATTTCAGTTCTGGCCTTAAATGACCATCAAGTCTAATTCTAACCCTAACCCTAGACAGTCTCATCATACACTTTTACATGGAACCCTTACCAATCCCTAACCCTAACCTTAACCCTTTTTCTTTCTGTCCAAGTCTTTAACCCTAACAACACTTTCAATTCCAATTTCATTCCACTACTAACCCTAGAACACAACCAAATACAACAAACACCAAGTCTGCCGACCAAAAGAACACCTCTGCTTGTCGCACAAACTCGGGGCTGGTACCGTTGGAAAGGGCGTCCTCCAAAACCCCTGGTTGGACACCGGTTCCAAGTCTCTGTGACCTTCAGAAAAAAAGTGATTGACCGAGGGATGACTTTGAAATGGCCTCCACGGAGCTTTCGGGCACTTCCCCTTGTCCTAGACACTCGGGACTGCTACCGTTGGAAAGGGCATCCTCCAAAACCCCCAGGCGGACACGGGTTCCAAGTCTCTACCACCTTCAGAAAAAAAGTTATTGGCCGAGGGATGACCTTGGAGTGGTTTTCATCCCTAACCCTAACCCTAACCCTAACCCTAACCCTAACCCTAAGTTATTGGCCGAGGGATGACCTTGGAGTGGTTTTCATCCCTTATCCTGTAACGTAACCCTAACCCTAACCCGAACCCTAACCCGAACCCTAACACTTAGATTTAACCCTAACCCTAACCTATCCCTAACCCTAACCTCACCCTAACCCTAACCCAATTTCAGTTCTGGCCTTAAATGACCATCAATTCTCACCTTAACCCTAACCCTAGACAGTCTCATAATACACTTTTACATGGAACCCTTACCAATCCCTAACCCTAACCTTAACCCTTTTTCTTTCTGTCCAAGTCTTTAACCCTAACAACACTTTCAATTCCAATTTCATTCCACTCCTAACCCTAAAACACAACCAAATACAACAAACACCAAGTC
>NC_044495.1:37500-45000 GCF_902362185.1 Chanos chanos
CAGAAAAAAAGTTATTGACCGAGGGATGACTTTGAAATGGCCTCCACGGAGCTTTCGGGCACTTCCCCTTGTCCTAGACACTCGGGACTGCTACCATTGGAAAGGGCATCCTCCAAAACCCCCAGGCGGACACGGGTTCCAAGTCTCTACCACCTTCAGAAAAAAAGTTATTGGCCGAGGGATGACCTTGGAGTGGTTTTCATCCCTTATCCTAACCCTAACCCTAACCCTAACCCTAACCCTAACCCTAACCCTAAGTTATTGGCCGAGGGATGACCTTGGAGTGGTTTTCATCCCTTATCCTAACCCTAACCCTAACCCTAACCCAATTTCAGTTCTGGCCTTAAAATGACCATCAAGTCTAATTCCAACCCTAACCCTAGACAGTCTCATAATACACTTTTACATGGAACCCTTACCAATCCCTAACCCTAACCTTAACCCTTTTTCTTTCTGTCCAAGTCTTTAACCCTAACAAGACTTTCAATGCCAATTTCATTCCACTACTAACCCTAAAACACAACCAAATACAACAAACACCAAGTCTGCCGACCAAAAGAACACCTCTGCTTGTCGCACAAACTCGGGGCTGGTACCGTTGGAAAGGGCGTCCTCCAAAACCCCTGGTTGGACACCGGTTCCAAGTCTCTGTGACCTTCAGAAAAAAAGTTATTGACCGAGGGATGACTTTGAAATGGCCTCCACGGAGCTTTCGGGCACTTCCCCTTGTCCTAGACACTCGGGACTGCTACCGTTGGAAAGGGCATCCTCGAAAACCCCCAGGCGGACACGGGTTCCAAGTCTCTACCACCTTCAGAAAAAAAGTTATTGGCCGAGGGATGACCTTGGAGTGGTTTTCATCCCTTATCCTAACCCTAACCCTAACCCTAACCCAATTTCAGTTCTGGCCTTAAAATGACCATCAAGTCTAATTCCAACCCTAACCCTAGACAGTCTCATAATACACTTTTACATGGAACCCTTACCAATCCCTAACCCTAACCTTAACCCTTTTTCTTTCTGTCCAAGTCTTTAACCCTAACAAGACTTTCAATGCCAATTTCATTCCACTACTAACCCTAAAACACAACCAAATACAACAAACACCAAGTCTGCCGACCAAAAGAACACCTCTGCTTGTCGCACAAACTCGGGGCTGGTACCGTTGGAAAGGGCGTCCTCCAAAACCCCTATGTAGAAATTGATTCCGAGTCTCTACCACCTTAAGAAAAAAAGTTATTGACTGAGGGATGACTTTGAAAGGGGTCCGGCGGAAGTTTCCGGCACTTCTGGTTGTCGTAGAAACTCGGGACTGATACCGTTGGAAAGGGCATCCTCGAAAACCCCCAGGCGGACACTGGTTCCAAGTCTCTACCACCTTCAGAAAAAAAGTTATTGGCCGAGGGATGACCTTGGAGTGGTTTTCATCCCTTATTCTAACCCTAACCCTAACCCTAACCCTAACCCTAACCCAATTTCAGTTCTGGCCTTAAATGACCATCAATTCTCACCTTAACCCTAACCCTAGACAGTCTCATAATACACTTTTACATGGAACCCTTACCAATCCCTAACCCTAACCTTAACCCTTTTTCTTTCTGTCCAAGTCTTTAACCCTAACAACGCTTTCAATGCCAATTTCATTCCACTACTAACCCTAAAACACAACCAAATACAACAAACACCAAGTCTGCCGACCAAAAGAACACCTCTGCTTGTCGCACAAACTCGGGGCTGGTACCGTTGGAAAGGGCGTCCTCCAAAACCCCTGGCTGGACACCGGTTCCAAGTCTCTGTGACCTTCAGAAAAAAAGTTATTGACCGAGGGATGACTTTGAAATGGCCTCCACGGAGCTTTCGGGCACTTCCCCTTGTCCTAGACACTCGGGACTGCTACCATTGGAAAGGGCATCCTCCAAAACCCCCAGGCGGACACGGGTTCCAAGTCTCTACCACCTTCAGAAAAAAAGTTATTGGCCGAGGGATGACCTTGGAGTGGTTTTCATCCCTTATCCTAACCCTAACCCTAACCCTAACCCTAACCCTAACCCTAACCCTAACCCTAACCCTAAATGGCCTCCACGGAGCTTTCGGGCACTTCCCCTTGTCCTAGACACTCGGGACTGCTACCATTGGAAAGGGCATCCTCCAAAACCCCCAGGCGGACACGGGTTCCAAGTCTCTACCACCTTCAGAAAAAAAGTTATTGGCCGAGGGATGACCTTGGAGTGGTTTTCATCCCTTATCCTAACCCTAACCCTAACCCTAACCCTAACCCTAACCCTAACCCTAACCCTAAGTTATTGGCCGAGGGATGACCTTGGAGTGGTTTTCATCCCTTATCCTAACCCTAACCCTAACCCTAACCCAATTTCAGTTCTGGCCTTAAAATGACCATCAAGTCTAATTCCAACCCTAACCCTAGACAGTCTCATAATACACTTTTACATGGAACCCTTACCAATCCCTAACCCTAACCTTAACCCTTTTTCTTTCTGTCCAAGTCTTTAACCCTAACAACACTTTCAATTCCAATTTCATTCCACTACTAACCCTAAAACACAACCAAATACAACAAACACCAAGTCTGCCGACCAAAAGAACACCTCTGCTTGTCGCACAAACTCGGGGCTGGTACCGTTGGAAAGGGCGTCCTCCAAAACCCCTGGTTGGACACCGGTTCCAAGTCTCTGTGACCTTCAGAAAAAAAGTTATTGACCGAGGGATGACTTTGAAATGGCCTCCACGGAGCTTTCGGGCACTTCCCCTTGTCCTAGACACTCGGGACTGCTACCGTTGGAAAGGGCATCCTCGAAAACCCCCAGGCGGACACGGGTTCCAAGTCTCTACCACCTTCAGAAAAAAAGTTATTGGCCGAGGGATGACCTTGGAGTGGTTTTCATCCCTTATCCTAACCCTAACCCTAACCCTAACCCTAACCCTAACCCTAACCCTAACCCGAACCCTAACCCGAACCCTAAAACTTCGATTTAACCCTAACCCTAACCTATCCCTAACCCTAACCCTAACCCTAACCCAATTTCAGTTCTGGCCTTAAATGACCATCAAGTCTAATTCTAACCCTAACCCTAGACAGTCTCATCATACACTTTTACATGGAACCCTTACCAATCCCTAACCCTAACCTTAACCCTTTTTCTTTCTGTCCAAGTCTTTAACCCTAACAACACTTTCAATTCCAATTTCATTCCACTCCTAACCCTAAAACACAACCAAATACAACAAACACCAAGTCTGCCGACCAAAAGAACACCTCTGCTTGTCGCACAAACTCGGGGCTGGTACCGTTGGAAAGGGCGTCCTCCAAAACCCCTGGTTGGACACCGGTTCCAAGTCTCTGTGACCTTCAGAAAAAAAGTGATTGACCGAGGGATGACTTTGAAATGGCCTCCACGGAGCTTTCGGGCACTTCCCCTTGTCCTAGACACTCGGGACTGCTACCGTTGGAAAGGGCATCCTCCAAAACCCCCAGGCGGACACGGGTTCCAAGTCTCTACCACCTTCAGAAAAAAAGTTATTGGCCGAGGGATGACCTTGGAGTGGTTTTCATCCCTTATCCTAACCCTAACCCTAACCCTAACCCTAACCCTAACCCTAACCCTTTTTCTTTCTGTCCAAGTCTTTAACCCTAACAACACTTTCAATTCCAATTTCATTCCACTACTAACCCTAGAACACAACCAAATACAACAAACACCAAGTCTGCCGACCAAAAGAACACCTCTGCTTGTCGCACAAACTCGGGGCTGGTACCGTTGGAAAGGGCGTCCTCCAAAACCCCTGGTTGGACACCGGTTCCAAGTCTCTGTGACCTTCAGAAAAAAAGTGATTGACCGAGGGATGACTTTGAAATGGCCTCCACGGAGCTTTCGGGCACTTCCCCTTGTCCTAGACACTCGGGACTGCTACCGTTGGAAAGGGCATCCTCCAAAACCCCCAGGCGGACACGGGTTCCAAGTCTCTACCACCTTCAGAAAAAAAGTTATTGGCCGAGGGATGACCTTGGAGTGGTTTTCATCCCTTATCCTAACCCTAACCCTAACCCTAACCCTAACAACCAAATACAACAAACACCAAGTCTGCCGACCAAAAGAACACCTCTGCTTGTCGCACAAACTCGGGGCTGGTACCGTTGGAAAGGGCGTCCTCCAAAACCCCTGGTTGGACACCGGTTCCAAGTCTCTGTGACCTTCAGAAAAAAAGTGATTGACCGAGGGATGACTTTGAAATGGCCTCCACGGAGCTTTCGGGCACTTCCCCTTGTCCTAGACACTCGGGACTGCTACCGTTGGAAAGGGCATCCTCCAAAACCCCCAGGCGGACACGGGTTCCAAGTCTCTACCACCTTCAGAAAAAAAGTTATTGGCCGAGGGATGACCTTGGAGTGGTTTTCATCCCTTATCCTAACCCTAACCCTAACCCTAACCCTAACCCTAACCCTAACCCTTTTTCTTTCTGTCCAAGTCTTTAACCCTAACAACACTTTCAATTCCAATTTCATTCCACTACTAACCCTAGAACACAACCAAATACAACAAACACCAAGTCTGCCGACCAAAAGAACACCTCTGCTTGTCGCACAAACTCGGGGCTGGTACCGTTGGAAAGGGCGTCCTCCAAAACCCCTGGTTGGACACCGGTTCCAAGTCTCTGTGACCTTCAGAAAAAAAAGTGATTGACCGAGGGATGACTTTGAAATGGCCTCCACGGAGCTTTCGGGCACTTCCCCTTGTCCTAGACACTCGGGACTGCTACCGTTGGAAAGGGCATCCTCCAAAACCCCCAGGCGGACACGGGTTCCAAGTCTCTACCACCTTCAGAAAAAAAGTTATTGGCCGAGGGATGACCTTGGAGTGGTTTTCATCCCTTATCCTAACCCTAACCCTAACCCTAACCCTAACCCTAACCCTAACCCTAACCTATCCCTAACCCTAACCCTAACCCTAACCCAATTTCAGTTCTGGCCTTAAATGACCATCAAGTCTAATTCTAACCCTAACCCTAGACAGTCTCATCATACACTTTTACATGGAACCCTTACCAATCCCTAACCCTAACCTTAACCCTTTTTCTTTCTGTCCAAGTCTTTAACCCTAACAACACTTTCAATTCCAATTTCATTCCACTACTAACCCTAGAACACAACCAAATACAACAAACACCAAGTCTGCCGACCAAAAGAACACCTCTGCTTGTCGCACAAACTCGGGGCTGGTACCGTTGGAAAGGGCGTCCTCCAAAACCCCTGGTTGGACACCGGTTCCAAGTCTCTGTGACCTTCAGAAAAAAAGTGATTGACCGAGGGATGACTTTGAAATGGCCTCCACGGAGCTTTCGGGCACTTCCCCTTGTCCTAGACACTCGGGACTGCTACCGTTGGAAAGGGCATCCTCCAAAACCCCCAGGCGGACACGGGTTCCAAGTCTCTACCACCTTCAGAAAAAAAGTTATTGGCCGAGGGATGACCTTGGAGTGGTTTTCATCCCTTATCCTAACCCTAACCCTAACCCTAACCCTAACCCTAACCCTTTTTCTTTCTGTCCAAGTCTTTAACCCTAACAACACTTTCAATTCCAATTTCATTCCACTACTAACCCTAGAACACAACCAAATACAACAAACACCAAGTCTGCCGACCAAAAGAACACCTCTGCTTGTCGCACAAACTCGGGGCTGGTACCGTTGGAAAGGGCGTCCTCCAAAACCCCTGGTTGGACACCGGTTCCAAGTCTCTGTGACCTTCAGAAAAAAAGTGATTGACCGAGGGATGACTTTGAAATGGCCTCCACGGAGCTTTCGGGCACTTCCCCTTGTCCTAGACACTCGGGACTGCTACCGTTGGAAAGGGCATCCTCCAAAACCCCCAGGCGGACACGGGTTCCAAGTCTCTACCACCTTCAGAAAAAAAGTTATTGGCCGAGGGATGACCTTGGAGTGGTTTTCATCCCTTATCCTAACCCTAACCCTAACCCTAACCCTAACCCTAACCCTAACCTATCCCTAACCCTAACCCTAACCCTAACCCAATTTCAGTTCTGGCCTTAAATGACCATCAAGTCTAATTCTAACCCTAACCCTAGACAGTCTCATCATACACTTTTACATGGAACCCTTACCAATCCCTAACCCTAACCTTAACCCTTTTTCTTTCTGTCCAAGTCTTTAACCCTAACAACACTTTCAATTCCAATTTCATTCCACTACTAACCCTAGAACACAACCAAATACAACAAACACCAAGTCTGCCGACCAAAAGAACACCTCTGCTTGTCGCACAAACTCGGGGCTGGTACCGTTGGAAAGGGCGTCCTCCAAAACCCCTGGTTGGACACCGGTTCCAAGTCTCTGTGACCTTCAGAAAAAAAGTGATTGACCGAGGGATGACTTTGAAATGGCCTCCACGGAGCTTTCGGGCACTTCCCCTTGTCCTAGACACTCGGGACTGCTACCGTTGGAAAGGGCATCCTCGAAAACCCCCAGGCGGACACGGGTTCCAAGTCTCTACCACCTTCAGAAAAAAAGTTATTGGCCGAGGGATGACCTTGGAGTGGTTTTCATCCCTTATCCTAACCCTAACCCTAACCCTAACCCTAACCTCTGCTTGTCGCACAAACTCGGGGCTGGTACCGTTGGAAAGGGCGTCCTCCAAAACCCCTGGTTGGACACCACTTCCAAGTCTCTGTGACCTTCAGAAAAAAAGTTATTGACTGAGGGATGACTTTGAAATGGCCTCCACGGAGCTTTCGGGCACTTCCCCTTGTCCTAGACACTCGGGACTGCTACCGTTGGAAAGGGCATCCTCCAAAACCCCCAGGCGGACACGGGTTCCAAGTCTCTACCACCTTCAGAAAAAAAGTTATTGGCCGAGGGATGACCTTGGAGTGGTTTTCATCCCTTATCCTAACCCTAACCCTAACCCTAACCCTAACCCGAACCCTAACCCTAACCCTAACCCTAACCCGAACCCTAACCCGAACCCGAACCCTAACCCTAACCCTAACCCGAACCCTAAAACTTCGATTTAAGCCTAACCCTAACCTATCCCTAACCCTAACCCTAACCCAATTTCAGTTCTGGCCTTAAATGACCATCAAGTCTAATTCTAACCCTAACCCTAGACAGTCTCATAATACACTTTTACATGGAACCCTTACCAATCCCTAACCCTAACCTTAACCCTTTTTCTTTCTGTCCAAGTCTTTAACCCTAACAAGACTTTCAATGCCAATTTCATTCCACTACTAACCCTAAAACACAACCAAATACAACAAACACCAAGTCTGCCGACCAAAAGAACACTTCTGCTTGTCGCACAAACTCGGGGCTGGTACCCTTGGAAAGGGCGTCCTCCAAAACCCCTGGTTGGACACCGGTTCCAAGTCTCTGTGACCTTCAGAAAAAAAGTTATTGACCGAGGGATGACTTTGAAATGGCCTCCACGGAGCTTTCGGGCACTTCCCCTTGTCCTAGACACTCGGG
>NC_044495.1:50000-162500 GCF_902362185.1 Chanos chanos
GACTGCTACCATTGGAAAGGGCATCCTCGAAAACCCCCAGGCGGACACGGGTTCCAAGTCTCTACCACCTTCAGAAAAAAAGTTATTGGCCGAGGGATGACCTTGGAGTGGTTTTCATCCCTTATTCTAACCCTAACCCTAACCCTAACCCTCACCCTAACATAATGGAAGTCTATGGCGGCTATGTAAAAGCAATGTGCCAGTGCCACCAAACTTCATACACATGGCCAGTGGGAAGAGACCATCACCCACACCAAATTTGGTGGCTCTAACCCTAACGGCTTGGCAGTTACAAGAGGATCATCATTTGGTGATCCTGGTTATTATACTATTCCCCTAACCCTAACCCTGACCCTGACCCTGACCCTGTCCCTTACCCTAAGCCTAACCTTGCAGTGTTAACGAACAGTCTGCCTCGGTGGGTGGCCGGCCCCCCTGGGTCCACTTGGACAGCACGCAGGGCGGGTGGTCTGAGGCCAACAGACCTTAAATGGGGCCCCAGTCTTTTACGGTGATTAGCACCACTCACACACCAGCCTCAGTAAAGACTACAAAGTCACCAAAAAACCCCAATTGGACATGGTTAGCGCCACTCACATACCAGTTGGACTCGTGCGCTTACACGTATGGATTCGAACAGCCACAAAACCCCAATTGGGGACTAAAGAAAAGACAAAAACAGTCAATCTGGCGAAGCAATGGACAAAAACAACACCGAAATTACCCAAAGAAGACAAAACCCAGCAAAAGGTCAAAAGGTCAGCATCAGAAATAATGCCATAATTAAACCAAGAACAATAAAATAAGACAAATAACGACTTGTAAAGACTAGAAAGTCACCAAAAAACCCAATTGGACATGGGACACAAGTTGAGGATTGATCGCCCTTGGCTGGCCGCCTCAGAGGAGGGTGTATAGTGTTGAAAGGCTGAAACACCCGATGAACCTGAGGTACACTACTGATGATGTGTCCTGAAATTGAATAAAGTTTAGGTTATCTCAACACTTCAAAATAGGATAAAATAGATTAGGGTTAGGGTTAGGGTTAGGGTTAGGGTAACCCTAACCCTAACCCTGTCTGTCTGCATGTTTGTTCGTTTGCCTGTCCACCTGTCTCCTCTGTACACAATAAAATTTATAAGAAGAAACAAGAGAAAAAAAAAAAAAAAGAGAGAGAAAAGTATGATGTGACTCCCATGTTGGAGGGGTGGTGGCGGGCTTATAAAAAAAAAAAAAAAAAGGATAAAATAGATCAAATAGGCCCAAATTCATACCCGTTCAACCTCCTAACTCTTGGAACTTGGGCGGGGAGGTTGAATGGGAGAGTAAGACATGCCAACCCCAGCGTGGAGGGTGACCTGCTAAGCTTGCAGCCTCACTCCTCATCTTCACTCTTCCCAGTTGACTTCCTCCTGCCTAGGGAATCAGGCAGTTATGTGGGTCGGCACTTAATAATGGAACAGGTGTTCAGTTTAACATGCGCCGGCCCGTGCCTTCACTTTGACGCTCCATTTCAACCACTTGGTCTAGAAGGACCAAACGTGGGGAGCGTCGCCGGATAACCCCCAAAAACCTAACCCTAACCCTAACCCTAACCCTAATTGGCCCCAGTCCCAGTTTTGGCCTTAAATGAACA
Source organism: Chanos chanos (assembly GCF_902362185.1). Taxonomy (NCBI): domain Eukaryota; kingdom Metazoa; phylum Chordata; class Actinopteri; order Gonorynchiformes; family Chanidae; genus Chanos; species Chanos chanos. Next base: position 51,637 of record NC_044495.1, read on the forward strand.
CAAATTCTAATTGAAGTCATAACCCTAGCCAGTCTCATAATACAGTTTTAAATGTAACCCTTACCAATTTCTAACCCTAACCTTAACTCTAATTGGCCCCAGTACCAATTTTGGCCTTAAGCGAAGCCAAATTAACAATCTAGTCTTTGCCCTCACCAATTTCTCACTATAATTTTAGCTACAACACTTACCAATCTCCTAACCCTAACCCTAACCCCAAAAAGCGGGAAAATGAGAAAATGGCGGACATACGAACCCAAAGATTTATGGGGAATCGTTTTTTTACAAACTTTAAAGAGGAATAGCTCGGCGATCGTACAACGTAGAAACAAAATTCTTTTTATCTCGGAAATGTAACGTCGCCCCCTCCGAGATGACATCGCTCAACAAGGTCGCTTGGGGTCACCGCCATTCAACAAAATACCAGGAATACAGGCCTTTAGAAAATGCGCCAATCTAAAAGGCAGGCTGGGGGGCGCGCTTCCAGTAGAAGCTTAGTTGTTTCCCGAAGATTTCGCTCAGGGAGTGGAATGGTAGGGAAATTAACCTGCTGGATGTAGTTAACCCCTTGGGGGTCCAACCCAGTAGAAGCTTGGTAGCTTCCCGAAAGGATTTCGGTTCGAGCGTGCTCGGCTGAAATTGGTAGGGAAGATATCCGCTGGAAGAGGACTCCCGCCCAGGGCTGTCTGGGAGGTGACGTAATGCAGCCGGAGGGGCACAGTGCAGACAACAAGAAAACCAACTCAATTCAGACATGAAGTCTCTCTTTTACAGACAGAGTTAAAACTTTTAAACATGTCTGAAAAGGCCTCTGATCAAACCTTAATGACCTTACAGAGCAGTTTGAGCCATGATAGACTGATGAACATCCTCCAACGTCAAAATGATATAACATCCATTCTTGTCAAACAGCGACAACTCTATAATCTCCCACAAAGAGAAATCCCATGTGATAGAGCTTAAGACTGATAGGCTGCAGATAGATCTTGTCAGGGGTTGTCTTCACATGAGCCCAGATAGAGGTTATGAGAGGGCAAAAACTTTGTTACAAGAACACTATGGAGATGAATTCAAAACCCGTTTTGCTTATATGAAGAAAGCATTAGAATGGCCAGCAGTTAAAGCTGAGGACTTAAAAGCATTACAAGTCCTTGCAATATTTTAGCTGTAATGCAATGGAAGTAGTGAGATACTCACGTGAAATCAACTTTATCATCAAACATGAAAATCTTGATCATGAGACTTCCCGTCCAATGTGTGTGAATTTCCAGCGATGCAAAACAGCAGACCTCAATTCACAGATCTTGTTGCATTTCTTGTGAGGCAAGTTGAGGTAGCTTCTGACCCAGTAGAATCTCTGTTGCAAAGCTAGAAAAATTGCTGATTAGGCAGTACAATCGTGACTTCAATGAAAGGATGGCAGAGGAAAAGCGTGAATTGTTATAGCTAACGAATATGCCGAGGAGGTCCCGCAGGAAGAGGTGGAACGCACCAAAGGAAGAACCTGATATATTCTGCATCATGGAGTATATCACCCCAAGAAGAGCATGCTAAGGCTGGTGTTTGACTGGTGTGGTGTGGTGATATGAATCAGGGTATGTCCCTGAACTCTGAGCTTTTGCATGGTCCTGATCTTACCAACCCAATAATTGGAGCCCTGCTCAGGTTTACACTAGACTCCATAGCAATTATGGCAGATATCAGATCTATGTTCCATCAACTAAGGGTCTCCAAGTCATAGACTTCCTCCGCTTTTTGTACTGGCCAGATGGAGACATTGAACAGAATCCATTAGACCACTGCATGCTGGTACACTTGTTTGGAGTGTCTGTAGTTTAGCTTAGTTTCTGCTGGCTTAGATACCTCTCATCTTTTCTCTCTCCTCTGCTTTTATCTTAACCTTGTCAGTTTCTGTTACTAACCTGTTCTTTTCTGTTTGTGTGAGTGGTCGATGTCTGTGCCCTGCTGCCTGGATGTAGCGCCTTCCCTAGGTTGGCTGACTGACTTTGTCTCCATGCCCTGCTGTCCCTGGCCCTGCTACCCCCGCGTGTGCCCCTCCTTCCTCCCTCCCTCTCTGTCATCTCTCTCTTCATCATCGTCCTGATGGCTGCATCATCCACCCCAGCTGAGCCCCCTGCTGTTTTGTCATTCTTTATATTGTCTACTTGTTGTGTTTTCATTTTCATTATTGTTGTTTGTAATTTACCCACTGGGTAGGCACCTATTGCACATCTGGTTAGCCTAGAAGGGGTCTCCTCTCTTTGTGATCCTTCTCAAGATTTTTCCCTAGCGTCTGGGTTTTTTGAGGACTTTTTTCTTGCCCACTAAGAGGATTAAATCAGGGGTGCTCTGGTTGTTGTAATCCCGTGGGCATGTAAAGCCCTTTGAGACTGTAAACAGTGATATTGGGCTTTAAATAAACTTGAACTTGAACTTGAACACATGGAGAGGGAATCTATCAGTAGTAAGCTCTGTGTACGATCCACTTGGCATTCTAGTGCCTCTCATTCTCCCAGACAAACAACTGTTACAACAGCTCTGTAAGCAGGGCTATGGATTGGATTAGCCGATGCCCACAGTTCAGTCTAAGCAGTGGATTAGTTGGATTCAGGACCTTCCCAGGCTGACAAACTTTTGTGTTTCATGCTGTATAAAATCCAGTGATTTTGGAAAGCCTCAGTCCTTCCAGTTGCCCCATTTTGCTGATGCCAGAGAGATTTGGGTATGGAGCAGTAAGCTACTTTAGGATGACCAATGACTGAGGTGAGATGCTGAGGAGATGTCTTTTTCATGATTGGAAAGGCAAGAGTTACCAAGACTTGAACTGGCAGCTACAGTGTTGTCCGTTACTGCAGACAAGATGCTCAAATCAGAACTGCATCTCCCCCTGAAGAATTCCCTGTTTTGGACAGATAGGCAGTATTGAAATACATTGCCAATGACAGTGCAAGATTCCACACCTTTGTTGCAAATAAAATCCCTGCCCTTAAAAAGAACACTAATATCCAGCAGTGATGATACATTGACAGTAAGCACAACCCAGCAGATGACACCTCCAGGGGGCTAAGCGTGCTAAAGATCCTTGAGAATAAGTGATGAATTCATGGTCCTGAATTTCATTGGCAGCCAAAGCACATCTTGCCAGTGTAAACTGTCAATCAATTTACAATTTGGTATTTGGCAGATGCTTTTAGCCAAAGCGACTTACAATGAGTGCATTAGTCAGATTCCTAATACCTCATAAGCGGAGATCACAATAAGACTGAGCGTTAATTTACCCCTTCCTATTGCGCCCCTGGAATACTTTGACAAACATAGATACAAGACAAGGGTTTTTTTTTTTTTAATGTAAGGAAAGGGAGGTTAGGCAGTGGGGGACAGGTGGGTTCTGAAGAGGTGGGTTTTCAGTTTCCTGCGGAAGATGGTAAGAGATTCTGCAGTCCTAACTGCATGAGGGAGGTCGTTCCACCACTGCAGGGCAATGGCGGAGAAGAGGTGTGGTCGGGAGGAGCAGCTGCTGGGTTCCCGAAGTGAGGGGACCGTCAGTTGACCAGAGGTCGTAGAGCGGAGGGTTCTAGTAGGGTTATACGGAGTTTTTAGGGACTGAAGGTATGATGGGGCGGAGCCTCTTGTGGCCTGGTAGGCCAGCACCAGTGTCTTGAACCGGATGCGGGCTGCTACCAGAAGCCAGTGGAGCGCAGTAAGCAGTGGAGTGACATGAGAGTGCTTAGGGAGGTTGAATACCAGGCATGCAGCGGCGTTCTGCACGAGCTGGAGCGGCCTGATGGCGCAGGTCGGCAAGCCAGCCAGTAGAATGTTGCAGTAGTCCAGGCGGGAGATGACAAGCGCTTGGACCAGGAGCTGCGTAACCTGTTGTGTGAGGAAGGGGCAGATTCTCCTGATGTTGTATAGGGAGACTCTGCAAGATCAAGTGACTGCCGCGATGTGACCGGAGTAGGTCAGCTGGTTGTCAATCCTGGGTCTCTATCATAAGATGACCCAGAGGTCACTGGTTGCCCTGTTGCGTGCAATGCCGTAATTCAAGAAGTTTCCCGTCCAACTCATAAGCTCCTCTCTCTCTTCTCAGACTGGACCAGATTAGTGAAAGCTGTTGCTCGGTGTCAAAAACTTGAAGACAGCCTGTTAGCTTTGGCTGCTAAAAGGAAACGGCTTGCCACCTGTTATGTTCCCCAGTCCTGGTGGCCGCCTAAATAATAGCAACTAGGCAGCACTAACAACCCCTTCTGGTGGTGATTATGTTTTTGTTTGTTTTGTTTTGGTATTTTCTAACCTGTTGATTAGGGGCACCTGAAACCCGTGGGACGAGCCTATTTGTAGACCCTCCTGACACCATTCTGGCAAGACACGCATAGGTGTTCTAGAGGATACCAGTCCATCCCAGCACAATGTGATGGTGTTCCTACTTCACTTCCTTAACTCGCTTTGTTTATTCTTTGTCTACATGTTTTGGATAACAAAAACCCCTAGATTTAGACCTATTATCGTGTGCGTCTCCCCCTTTATGCTATGAGCTGGTGACTGGCCGTAACACCACCAATGTCAACACACACTCTCACCATCAGAGGCTGACGTCTCAGCTGCAAGCCCTCAGGTCAATGCTCAGTGGTCAGTGCATATCCCTGAAAGATCTTGGCAGGACTGAGAGGGCTCTTGTATCCTTTACTCAGAGGAAAGCGTTCCCAAGTGAATTTGAATAGCTTGAAATGACACCACTGACTGTTCACAAAAAGAGCACAATTTAAAGGCTAGATCCAGTATTAAAGGATGGGCTGCTAGGGGTAAGAGGATAATTGTCAAGGGCAGCCATGTCTGGGAGCATGAAGTATCCCATCATACTTCCAAAACAGTCTCTTTCCAGTCTGTTCCAGTCAATCTCCCCGCTGTTGCTTTGTCACACTCATGAAAAGCATGGGCATTGCGGTAAAAATTACATCCTCATCCAGCTGCGAAAGAAATATTGGATCATCAGTGGCAACAGAGCAGCAAGAAAGGTCATTTCAAAATGTGTGATCTGCAGGCACTTGAAAGGTGGGACAGGGAGCAAAAGATGGCTGATTTGCCACAAGAAAGAACACAACTGGATCTCCCACCATTTACCAATGTTGGCATTGACTATATGGGTCCAATAGAAGCCAAAAGAGAGAGAAGTTTGGTAAAAAGATACGGTGTGCTCTTTCATGTATGTGTGGCAGAGCGGTTCATCGTGAGACGGCCTGTTCCCTCAACACGACTCCGGTATCCACGCCATAAGGAGATTTGTATGTACATGAGGCAAGGTAAAGTGCATCTGGTCTGATAATGGTACCAATCGGCGCCAAAAAAAGGGCTTTGTCCAGTTTTAACAGCAGTAAGATTCAAAGTGCCATGGTTAAGAGGGGAATAAACTGGAGCCTCAATCCACCAGGGGCATCTCACCATGGTGGGGTGTGGGAGACACTGGTCAGGTCAGTGAGATGGGTCCTGAACTCCCTTTTTAATCCAACAAACAGTACATAAAGGTCTCTAGACACTATTCCGTGAGGTTGAGAATCTTTAACAACTGCCCAATCACGACTGTATGCTCTGACCCTTTTGATTTGGAAACTCATACCGCAAACCACATACTTCTACTTGATTCTCAACCTGTTCTCCTTCCTGGTGAGTTTTCCAGGGCTGACTTGTACACCAGGTTCTGGTGGAAACAAGTACAACACCTGGCCGACTTGTTCTGGAGGAGATGGACACAAGAATACCTAACTCTTATGGAAGAAAGACAAAAGTGGTCCAAGGTGAGAGAGAATTTAAATGTCGGAGACACTGTGGTGATAATTGACCCTACCCCCCCTTTTCTTTCTGTATTAATGAGTTTACAAATAAACTATCATTTGTTAATAGTAACTGTGGTTCCTATCGGTGCTGGGGTCGGGAGAAGGGATTACCACTTTGTTTTCTTTTTCTTTTTTCACTATGCCTCAACCCTACACTGGGGCGTAACAACGAACACAGGCATCATAGCCGGCCAATTACGAAGATGTGCCTGCTCTTAGAACACTAATGACTGGATCAAAGAATATGTAATGTATGTCTTTTTTTTCCCCCTACGTTAGTTACTGACTGTTAAGCCTAAAACATTTTGGTTGCTGGATGTGTTGGAGCCAAAATGATCATATTTGAGTTTGCAGTGTCTTACACTCCTTTTTTGTTGAGTTAACCAAATCTAGTGACTGGAGTGGATGGATCATTAACAGACAAGGTCAGGTGATGCTACTGGAGGGTGTGGTCCAAGCAGGAAGTGACAGTCTTTGACCTCACATCTTCAAGCCCAGGCTAACACATACACTGCTCCTGCTTTGTTTCAGTTAATCGTTAATTAATTTTAGCAATCCTCATTTTCATTTAACTCCTGGTCGCTGTATTCTTTTATCATATGTAATAAATATTTCTTTGTTTTTTGGACAACATCTTTCTGTGGACCTTGCTTCAGGAATGCTTCAAAGTGCTATGCATGTAGGTGGTACAACAGCAGTTTGACTCAATTAGTGATGCTCAGTTCAATCTGGCTGCTGAAACCAAATTTGCTGAAGGTGACATGGTAATGATATGAGTCTTTGTGAAACAAACCGCATTCCCTCCCTGGTGGCATGGGCTATATGAAGTCAAAGCTGTCTGCAAAAGCTGTGTGGCCATAATTATAAGAGGGAAACTGAAATGGTATCACATGACCCAATGCAAATTGTTCAAGGGACCACCTTACAAATAACTGTGTCTTTTGCCTTTGTTTTGTGTATTGTAAGATTATAGTGACATCTGAACAGACATGGTTCATGATAGGAGAACTGTTTAACCTGATGGTCTTATTACCATAGATACAAAGAAAGCTTCACACCTTTGGCTCCGCGTTACTGTTGGAGCCAAGAGCAATTGATTACAACCGGTAATGGACGAATGGCAGCCATCACAGACAAAAGGGGAATTTAGCATTAACACCTAGATTCTGATTTGCATCAAGCAACGTTGTACACCTATTGTCTGTTCATGGTATAAAAGGCTGATCATGGTAACAGTTCTCTGAGTTAAGCTGCGGCGCAAGCGGACTTGCTGCCGGGTTCCACCACCACCAAATAAAGCTTTTCTCCAAGCGCGCTTTTGCTCCGGTTCGTTTACTTGTAAAATCACAAGAAAATCCAACAGTATTCAGGTTTGTCAGCACCATTCCATGGACGCCAGATGCCAGATCAGCATCTGGGCCAGCCAGCATCTGACTGGGTCAACGAGTCCTGCTTACCCATTACTTCAGCTGTGGGAGATGGGTATGGAAGTGTTCTAAGGGGCCATCCACACCTCACATTCCAATTCCCCCCAGGCAGTTATTTACATGGCCTCCTGGATTAGCAACGGAACCAAATTTTGACACCGAAATTTGTTGTGAAGAGGGATCCACCCATCTCCCCACTCAAAACATAACAGGTTATATGAGTTATCCCTCATATTTTCATAGTACCATGACCTGGTACCAGCTCAAAGACACACTACACTCCAGTGTTGCCGTCATGAATCTCATACACCAACAGCCAAACAATGGGCTAGATCCTAAAAAGTGTTACAACACCAAGGATCTAGAACCAGCCACATACATATGCACACATATATCTCCCCATAATCTCACACACATACTATACACAGATATATTATTCGACCTCACTTCCCAAGCAGAATATCAGGGAAAGCCAAAAACATTTGTATGGACAACCTGAAGCGAGGGGACATATTGTGTTGGATAAAATCAGCCAAATTCAACTGCATACACCAGTGTGCATAACTGCACTTGGACTGTAAGGTGGTGTTTCACTTTGACCACTTGTGGCTACCACAAGCCTACACAGTGTCCCAAAGTATATCCTGTCCCTCCGGGCGGTCTCATCAAAGTAAATGTAAATAAGACTCTGCTACACAATGTGAATCTGGTCATGGTACACGTCAGTTATAACATCACAAATGTTTTGTCTGTCTATATGACAGTGTAGTGAGAAAGACGATACTTATGTATGGCTACAGTCACGAATCAATGATTTAGTTTCTGATTATAAAAGCAGACTTGTCATTCAAGTTCCACCTGCAAGATTTGCAGAGGACAAATTCACTGCTCACTGTTCACAGTGTGTGTGTGTGTGTGTGTGCAATCACAGAAACTTAAAGATTTAAGCGAAGCTCGTTTGCGGATGTGACTGCTCTCTTCGGTTATGTTAACTCTATTTCCGACACCTATGGATAAGTGGTCAATCTCAATATTCAGCATGGTTGGCAGACGAGGTGGCCACTGGTTTTCAACACCTTACCAATAGTAATGAAAACATTGTCAAAGCAATCAAATCTGAGGCACAGGCACTTCTAACTGTTGGTCATTTGTTGGAGAAATGGAAGAAGGCCTCTGAATGTTGAAGCCAATGGAAGAGGGCCTCGGTAAATCAAGAAAGGGAAAATGCAAGGTCAGCAAAAATGAAGGCAACATGAAAAGGGTAAAATCTAGGTTATAGTGACAGGGAAGCATAGGTAATGGCCAGGATGTAGTTGCTTCAGTGTCCGCCTTGCATGGACTAGCCCATCGCTTGATAGCTAACACCTGCATTAAGGGTAAAGTATCTGAGGTGAGATTGGGGACATGGTTGAGCATCCAAAGCAAAGTGAGGACATGACTGAATCATAATTTTTTACTTGGCCAAAAAAAGGAAGCATTGGAAACAGTGATGTATGGAATAATAAATTCTGGGAAAATCTGGGGAAAATTCTGGAAGCGAATGGGTTGAACCATGCAAAAACGGATGATGTAAGGGGGGTTATCATACAACCATGTTATGCGTTTAATGGATACATAGGTTTAGCATATTGATAAAGTTTTAGATATAAGTGAATGATTTTCTGTATTAGATTCAGTCACTCCTTGGGACCTGACTCAGTTTGTTGTATTTTGTTCACTACGGAATGCAATAAACTTACACTGCATCAGACTCCTGAAGACTTTGACTACTTTTTGAAACTTAGAATTCATTTTAAACTCAGCATAAGAAGTACGGCATTTAGTGAGGAGAAGGGACTCGGTCGTATCTGGCTCTGACCTGGGAGTCTCTCCCACACATTCAATTCTCAGTCAAAGCCATACCATTGAATGTGACTTAGCCCGTAGAACATATGCACAAGACCTGTTTACTGCACAAGACCTGTTCCTGCCAGACAGGAAATCTTCGTCTGCATAAGACTCCTAGGCATGTTCTGACTGATCTCATTGAAATCTTGGACCCTCACAAGTGGATTACATCAGACAAGATGAAAGACATTAACTACTCAGAATTATTATCTATTTTAATGATGCATACAGGCACTGTATAAAAGGGTCATCAGTTGGGAACCTCTGCCTCAGAAGACAGTGCTTAAATGGTTGTCCAAGCAAAATATAACACAGATTTACATACACTTACATAATTTCGTAAAGTAATCATTTAACATCACCATCTATATTCAGTCAGTTAACCCTCTCAGTATTTTTCCTAATTAAGCACAAGTCCTTTCAGTCAGTTAAATATTTCACACTACCAATTTCAACATGTTAGATAACCAATGCACTGTGCAAGTTCTGTGTTTTTCCATCCCCCACTCTGGCGAGAAGAAGTCAAAACCTGGACAGTTTACGTTTATGCGGTGTGCGTCAGTGACGATTCAACCACACACACACAAATATACACCCACACCAGACCATACCAACCAAACCCTCTTTTGTAAGTTCCAGTGTGCTCATGTCGTGCTGTGCGTTTTAATAAATATAAAAAACCCAAATTGGATGCTTGGATTATGTTCTGACCAACACCCCACGGTGACAGCAAGGCCCCTGAAACAGCGCAAAGGCACAGGGAGCAGCACACCTAACACTGCACTCTCAGTCACCTCCTTTTCAGGCACTGAATGTACAGTCTCTCCCTGCTGAGAAGACACCTTCAACAAGGAAAGCACCCAGGCCCTGACGGACACAATGGACTTGGTATAACAAATCATCCTGAACACTGACTACTGTTTAAATCTGGCCAGGAAATCAGCTGAAATCCTATCCAGCTTTTCCACCTACTCAGCACAGTATGCTTACACTTGGTGAGACTGGGTGTTTAGGGGATGTGTGATTGCTAGCACTCATATTCACTGCTACCCAAATCCAGTGTTGCTACTTCTGATACATCATCCTTTCACTAAACAGACATACCCACACTTATGTTGCAATGGGAGTGGATCTCTTCCAGAATGGCAAAGCCTCCACCCACAGGACATGAATAGTCACTGACAAGTTTCATGAGAATGAAAACTAAAACCACATGACACGAAAATCTCAGTAATCAGATCACAAATGAATTTGTACATTTATGGGAGGCTCTGTAATGGCACCTGGATTAACATTTCCGCCATCATCAAAAAACAAAACAAAACAAACAATGGATAGCTTGTTAAAGAAAGGCATTGCATCCATCCAGTCGCATTCCAGTAGTCGCTTGTAGAATCTGAGCTAAGGTCCACTGAGTACTGTTCTGGAAGTGTGTTATGTTTATGTTAGTGTCTAAGGTCCACTGAGTACTGTTCTGGAAGTGTGTTATGTTTATGTTAGTGTCTAAGGTCCACTGAGTACTGTTCTGGAAGTGTGTTATGTTTATGTTAGTGTCTAAGGTCCACTGAGTACTGTTCTGGAAGTGTGTTATGTTTATGTTAGTGTCTAAGGTCCACTGAGTACTGTTCTGGAAGTGTGTTATGTTTATGTTAGTGTCTAAGGTCCACTGAGTACTGTTCTGGAAGTGTGTTATGTTTATGTTAGTGTCTATTTTGGCTGTTAGACAGGGCACCAGTGATTAAAAATAGTGTCACCAGTGAAGGCAAGGCACTTTGTTGACTTTTGCACTCGCATTAATAGTTCTCTCTCTCTGTTGGTCATTTTTTTATGTTCTGTTTTTTTAGGACTTTGTATTCACTTCCTGGTTTCCGTTGGCTCACCTAGTTGGTCAATCATTAATTGCCTCTGTTTCTATCCGTATAGTCTTGTCCTCAATTTGTATAAAAACTCCCAGTTTTGGTCTGTTGCTTTGTGTTGAATTGTCTTTGCCTGATGTTTTTGTTGGTTATCCTGAAGCCTATACGTTTTGAGAAGTCTTTTGTTAAGCCTGTGCCTGTTTGGTCCTGGATTCTTGTATTCCTTGTGTAACCAGGTTAAAAAGTGTACGTTTATTTTTTTATGAAACTTAGGGTTAGGGTTAGGGTTAACCCTAACCCTAACCCTAACCAAATCCTGATATGGTTGCTATTGTTTTATTTTATGTTTGTACATAATGTATCTATGTAATGTGTTTGATTTCAACCCTGAGTTGTTGCACCTGCACTGCTTCTTTAAGAGACTGCAGTTCGCTGTCATCATTATTGCGTCGCTCTCAGTCTGTGGTTGTTGAACTGAGGAGAGGTACGCAAGTTATACCCGTTAGATTATAAAAGTGTATTTTTGGTGATAAAAAAACGAGACAAATGTTACACAATGCAGCCATTTTTGTGTATTTAAAGTTAGTGAACATGCAAACATTTTATTACTCAGATCCAAATACTGTAGTTTCATATTTTACACAATTTATATAGGTTTCCTGTATGCTTTCTTTTGCTAACAGGTTGCTGATGTCCTGTGTGTACGTGTGAGGGCTGTATGTTGAACATTTCTTTTCGTTCTGTGTTAATTTGTGCAGACGGTATTTCTCCTTTAATAAAAACCCACCAACTGGAATCATTGGTGTGATCATTACACTATCAAGTTAAGCAGATCATCGAACACAACGCAGATTACAGAGGTTAAGTTAACGGAGGTGCAGATAGAGGAACACCCCGGTTACACTTGGTTCTGCCCCATTATCTTTTCTGCAAATGAATTCAGTATCTCCAGTTTGTGACACACAGTCATCAGACACATACTATGGCAAGCCCTTTTAACATTTAATCAGTGGCAGTAATAGCAATTTTAGTTATCAACAATTGCTTTTTGACTGGTTAGAATTCCAAGCCAACATAATTTTTTGAATCCTCGTACCAAAATCAGTCTTTACCTCTTTTACTCAATATTATTGAGATTCCAACGCAGATAATAATAATCATTGTAAAAAAAAAAAATCTGAGTTAATTTTTAACATTTTATGCCATTCACATGCCTATATAATATCAGTTTATTGTACCCTCTGAGTTAATGTTTGTGGATTGCTACTTTATCCTCTATTGGTGTATTTAATCCCCAATTGTTGGAATAAAGAAGAATATGTTTGTGAATGTACACATGCATCAGATAAAGTTTCATCCACGTCATAGACACTGTAAGCTTTGTTACATGATTACAGTTGTGAGCAAATGAGTTCATCCACTCAACAGCCAGTGGGACAGCATGTGTGATATGTGAGCCCATTGGAGCCACACACACAACCTCGATTAGGTCCAATGAAACCCTTGAGCAGGCATTGCTCGGGAACAACATCTAGACAGAAGCACTTGCTTTCAATGCACTCTGTATCTATCTATCTATCTATATATATAAATAAATATGTGTGTGTGTGTGTGTGTGTGTATAAGTCGCTTTGGCTAAAAGCGTCTGCCAAATAACAAAATTGTAAATTGTAACTTATATGTGTGTGTGTGTGTGTGTGTGTGTATACTTGTGTGTGTGTGTGTGCATGTATATATACATACATACACACATTAGAACAGTTGTTCGATGAAGATTGCACTGAGGGGATCCTTCATAAACGAAGAGAATGTCCCATTCTCGGTCTCACAGTTTCAATTGTGACGTTATTTGTATAAACTAGACAGTGGATTTTGAATTCTTCAGAATAACGGTTAGGGTTAGGGTTAGGGTTAGAAGGAAAGAGACGGTCTCTACATTATTAACTTTTGCGAGCTAGTTTACAAAGGGAGAATGTGATTCAACTTCTAATGCCCCTTCAAAAATAATGCCACCAGCAAAGAAGCAGGTACGAGGTATTACAACGAAGACTTTATCCCTGTGTTAAATTCAGAAAAGCATCATCCCTTTTTATTCAAACATAAGTTTAAAAAAGACATCGGCAAAAAGCAAGGAACGAAAGAGTTCGAAAACCTGCAAACGTCTCTACAAATGTGTGTCCCGTTTTATTTCCAATAATCAGCGCTTTATGTTACATTACAAATCCGATTATTAGACTAGACTAATCCTCTGTCACAGAGAACAAGGTAATCCGGAAGTGCACATCCTCAATACAGCGCAGCCACACTGGAGCTAATATCACACATACTACACACGCCCTGGAGTTTCTGACCCGACCAAGTTTCTCGGTAAACATTTAGACAAGCTAAGGCGAAGTCAAATGTTGGTGTAGTTTTGCAAAGTCAAGGTTAGTCATTACAGAGGCTGTTCATGCACTCTGAAATGGGGGAGAGATTTGGCGAGCTCTGCATGCCGACGCAGAGTTGATCCTTGCAGATTTGCAGCCCAGCAGATGCCACATTTTTCTGGACACAAGCTCGGCGCAGAAGTCGGCTCCAAATTCGATGTCAGTGTGCTCATTTTACTGCAAATGACACGGCCGTCTTTCACAAAATGGATTGGTTCTATCAGCGGTGTTACAAAGATTCGAGATCTCAGACTTTGTCTCGGTCGGGAATTATGGTCATATGTGGGGTAAGTAGTGGCTACATTTATCGATTCAACCTTCCATTAGAGAATAAGTAAAATATGAGATAAGAAAGAATTAGCCACAAGACTAATCCATAGAAACCAGTCTGTTTCAAAACCCTCAATTCCACATGAATTTAGATACACACTTTCAGCCCGAGTCACACCTGTAATAAAGCGGTATCCTCCACTTGCCGTTCAGCATTCTTACTAAGGTTCTGATAACCCGATAATAACGGATTTGATCAAACTCTCCTTAGTTGAATTGTTCTTTTCTATGGCCCCTTTCGGTTCGAACGAGTAGGCTAGTTGACCAATGTTGACCAGTGTCTCTATCGTCTTAACAAGAGTAATGTGGCAAACAATATACACAACCTGTTTTTCAAAAAGTAAATAAATAAATAAATAAAATAGACTTTATTTAAATGCGTCACGGTGCATGCCATCAACTGCCAAAGTTTTAAAGCGTATTATCTCAGAGCTATTGCTCCCGTCCAGTAAACCCCCGCATGGATGCATCCAATAGTATTACCAAATAATAAGAGGATATTCACAGTCCCGTGGAATTCACGGCGTTCCACCTCAAAATGAAATTAATTAATAGCGTTTCTGGACACAAGTGCGGTTATTGTGCCCGGGCTTGAAGGGATTTTGAGCACTGTAGTGACAATCTCTCTCTCTCTCCCTCCCTCTCTCTCTCTCTGAGTGTGTGTCTGTGTGTGTGTTTAGACACTGCTCCTAGCCCTGTCTCTCTACCCAGTGCTGAGGGCTTTGGGAGCTCAGATCCACTCTGCTTTGACTGGAAGTTATGTAGCTGGACACCACTCTATACTGCTCATCAACTGTCCCACTGAGCAGGCTGCTAAAGACATCGGCAGGTACACGCAGCCGCCAACTAACCCAAGTCCTTACCTTCAAACCCTGCCTACTAACTGGCTGCTCAATGACAAATGTCCCACTGAGCAGGCTGCTAAAGACATCGGCAGGTACACGCAGCCGCCCACTAACCCAAGTCCTTACCTTCAAACCCTGCCTACTGACTGACTGCTCAATGACAAATGTCCCACTGAGCAGGCTGCTAAAGACATCGGCAGGTACACGCAGCCGCCCACTAACCCAAGTCCTTGCCTTCAAACCCTGCCTACTAACTGGCTGCTCAATGACAAATGTCCCACTGGATTACTTGTCTCTGTATCCTGTACACTTCTTGGCACAGCCTTATAAATACTCTCAGCCAATGCTGTGCCATTTACTTTTATGACTTAGACTCCTGGCGCTCAGCTGCTGGTATTACTCAGCTCATTGAGGTTCTCTTATTGGAGTGGTACATTACAGCTGTAGACGGTAGTTAAGCAGACCTGTGTTGTTGTTATTGCAGTAGTATGGCTTATTGTTGATTTAGTGTTCATAGCTTATTGTTGATTTAGTGTTCAAGAAAATAATAGAAAATAAGAGAGGTATGAGCGATAGAAGAATTAAAATACAAAGAGGTGTGCGCAATAAATATAACAAAATATGAAATATAACACTATGTACATGTATGAAATATAACACTATGTACACGTATGAAATATAACACTATGTACACGTATGAAATATAACACTATGTACATGTATGAAATATAACACTATGTACATGCATGAAGGAGGCTTAACCTAACCCTGACCCTAACCCTAAAGTGGCGAGTTAAAACAACGGTATTGCATATAGGGAGATGTACAGCTTATGTACCAGTATATCAGTGCAGTAATCAGGTAAACACTGTGAATCAGAGCAGTAATCAGTATAGTATCAGTGTAGTAAACACTGCGAATCAGAGCAGTAATCAGTATGCAGCAGTGCAGTAAACACTGCAGTAACAGTTAACAGTGCAATAGGGAGTAACCTGTGCAGGTAATCAGTAGACAGTGCAAGTTCAGTAAACAGTGCATGTAAACAGTAGACGGTGCAACAAGCAGGTAGACCAGTCAGCAATGTTGGGAGGTTTAGATGTGTGAGTTGAGAAGCCTGATGGCCTGGTGGTAAAAACTGTCCTTAAGTCTGGTGGTACGTGCAGCCATGCTCCTGTATCGTCTGCCAGACGGTAACAAGGAGAACAGTCTGCGTGCTCGGTGTCTGTGGTCCTTAATGATGCTGTGATTGATCTCCCATGTTGGGCGATAGCTTCCTCTCATGCTTTTTTGTAGCCTGTCATTCAGTAGCGCTTTTTCTACCTGTATGTGTCTGTAGTTCACTCTCTTACTTCTTTCATCTCTTCTTGCTCTTGTATCTGGTCAGTCACTGAACTTATACCACAGCCCACTATTTAATGGCTACATTCTCAGATTGGATTTTGCCTCACTTGTAAGTCACTTTGGATAAAAGCATCTGTTAAATAAATAAATGGATGCAGATAGTCAAACACACACACAAACAAACACACACAAACAGACACACATGATACACATCTGTACATGATATGTATCTACTGTCAGCTAGGATGTTGTTTTATGTGTTGCACTGTGGCTCTTGAGAAACTATATTTCATTATTCTTTCCACACCCAGGGGGATGAGGTGTTGAAAGAATAACGACAAAGCCATCATCCAAAATGTACTGGATTTGAACTCAAGCTTAAGTATTGAGTTAAAAGTCCAAAAAGAATGTGTTGAGTCTGTATGCTTCAAATAGCAAACTCAGTCTGCAAACTCCAACCCACTGTTCAAACCTTTAGGTCCAACTCTTTTAGAGTCTTGTAAACTCCATATTACCAAAAAAACAAAACAAAAAAACCCAAAACCCTTTTGTGCATAATTGAGTTGCTCACACATGTTAAAATGACTGAAATGACACTTTCTGTATCTTGTACTCTGGATAAAAAAAATTCTGTGAAAATGTAATTCAGCAAAACGTTTTTTAAGTTAAAGAACAGATATGACAGACTGGTTATTTTAGGCAAAAACTTTGTTTTCAAGTTCATGATTATAAAATTGTAACACGGATCATAGATGGGTAAAGTTGGTTTATAAAGTGCAAATAAATTACCATTCTATTCTGCTGAACGAGGAACAGCCTTTTTTACCAGGCACAATGCGTTTCCCTGGTGCAGGCATTTTGTGACACAGCTGAGTCTTGTGTGTCAGTCATTCTGTAGTCACCAGACTGTGACTTTGGGGCTTTTTTTCAATGACTGCCTTACAAAATGGAAAGATGGTCTGGAGCAAAACACTAATTTGTTGTGTTATAGCTGCATGCAAATTAGTAGTATGTGTGGGGGTGTGCGTGCGTGTGTGTGCATGTGTGTACGTGTGCCTGTGGATCCTGTGCAAGAGAACACTGGGTGTCTTGTATTTTCAGTGTATTTTATTTGGTGTAGGAGTCGGTGTGTGTGTGTGTGTATATATGTATATATATATATATATATATATATATATATATATATATATATTTTTTTTTTTTTTTTTTAACTTTTGCTGTTTTTTCCACTCCGAGTCTTAATTGATGATTGTTTAAATATTACAAACATCAGCTACAAAACAGAAAACTGGCATAAAGGCATAAAGTTAAATTGTTAAAATACTTTCAAGAAAATTAATTAACATTCAACAATTATTCAACAACTGTCTCTCTTTCTCTCTCTCTTTCTCTCTCTCTCTCTCTCTCTCTGTCTCTCTCTCTCTCTTTCTCTCTCTCAGAGGTATTATGGAGAAAAGGATGGCTGCCTGTGTTAACATTCTTCCACGTACTGTCACTATGTAAGTAGAGTCGAAGTGTGTGTCAGTACATGAGAAGTCTGTGCTTCTGGGTCACACAGATAAAGACACAGTTTTCCAGGCACCAGTTATCAAATAAAGCAGAGGCCATGTGTGAAGTATATAGTGTGGAATGGCTCCTTTAGTTATACGTGCTTCTCACTAAGTCACACTTGAGTGGCAGTGATGTTTTTCTTACAGGTCATTGAGATTCAGGGGGGTGGGGCCATCAAGTTAATATTTGTCTTCACCCCCAGTCTGCACTGCTTCGTGGAAAGACATGGAATAAGTTGAGAGAGAGAGAGAGAGAGAGAGATTTCTCAGTGAATGCCTTAAATGTATGACCAACATTTTTATGTTCTGTAGGTATTTCTCAGTGAATGCCTTAAATGTATGACCAACATTTTTATGTTCTGTAGGTATTTCTCAGTGAATCCCTTAAATGTATGACCAACATTTTTATGTTCTGTAGGTATTTCTCAGTGAATGCCTTAAATGTATGACCAACATTTTTATGTTCTGTAGGTATTTCTCAGTGAATGCCTTAAATGTATGACCAACATTTTTATGTTCTGTAGGTATTTCTCAGTGAATGCCTTAAATGTATGACCAACATTTTTATGTTCTGTAGGTATTTCTGGAAGGGCGAGATACAGGATGCCTCAGAGATACTGCTGGTGGGTTCTTGTCCTGTATTTTAGACACAAGGTGTCTAAGTTTTAATTTAATGGATGCATATCTGTTTTGGTACACAAAAACAGTGTGTACGATTTCAGAAACAGTACATTGGTTGCAGGTTGTAAAACATTAGAAACTGTTTTGTGATTAAAATTTTGATGCAGTGTTGGCTAAATGTGTGTGCTGCACTGCAGTGTCAAGAGGAGAAACTCCAAAAGTAAATTAGGTTAAACTAGTCAAATGTGGGGTTTTTTTCCATATTTTCCTAATTCCAAAGGTAATGTGATGTTATTTAGATCCTGTATGAACCTGTGTATGTAAACTTACATGCATTAGATATAGGTATTACATATATGTATTGTGTATGTATTATTCTAAATTGTTGGTTCGAGGATTTGAGTTTTAACCGGTGTGGGTCTCCTGCTTACTGAAGCGATGAATCTGACTGGTTGCTTGTCCTGTGTTACAGTTGGTCAGAACTAGAAGTTCTCTTATCCAACGGCTCATGGATTATGTCAAGTAAGTTTGGTGTTTCCACGTTGCTTACATGTGATAACTCTAATAACAAAGACCAACACTGATGCATCACATTTCCAAATGTTTTTACAGGGTTCAAAAGTGTGTGTGTGTGTGTGTGTGTGTGTGTGTGTGCCTGCACTGATATTATGTGGCGTGTTAAGAATCAATTTGTTTTAACACATAAGGTGTAAAGTTTTGTTATGTGAATATATATATATATATATCATTACTAGTAGTAGTTATTCATATTACTGATTATTTAATATTTTTGACTTTTTAAGTGCTATTTACTGTTTTCCAAGATCTGTCCATCCATATGAAATTCCTGAGGTGCTCAGTTTCCCAGTTGAAGATGGAAGTCTTTCCTACATGAAATGGATGGATGATGCAGTCCCTGAAAACTGATCAGTCAGTGTGTGTATTACTGAAGATGTTGCATGTCAGTGCCAATGCTGCACTCTTACTGGTCAAGATGATCCATCTCTATGCCAGTTTATGGGGGCTACTCTGTAAATATTCTCCTAAATTAAGGGTGATGTGGTACCAAGGGAGGTTACAGATTTATTGAATTATATTGAATATACTTAGAAGTTAATGTCTAGAGTGGATGCTGTGAAAACTGGTTATAGTGGCATTGCTAAGACTGAGCACTCGCCCTGGAGCTGACTGCCTTAATCTGTCTCTTGGCTGTAAGGATGTGTGCCCATGCACATTGGCTCATATTAAGAGTGATTTTATAGCTAATTTGACAATCATGAGGAACATGTTAACTTTACTGCGGTCAGATTGCAGCTTAAGTCTTATTACTCTGAATCGTTTTATTTATGCTCATTGATAGGCATTTGTCCCAATCAGATTTTGTTAATTGTTAATATTTTATTAACAGATTAATTTTAAATAAAGACTCCTCACCCCATGGTTTAGGTTCTGATGAGGGCGTTCTCCTGTCTTTGAGTGTGTCTTTTAATATTTTATTGAGTTTTGTTTCATGGCTGTATTTCAGATCTGTTTCAGGTGAGTATTAATGCCTTCTAAAATATATTGTCTTGGGGCAAACAGTTACATCTGATAAGGTTACAATTTATAATTCATATGTTTATATCTCTCCACTTGCCATACACGATGTCAAAATACTGGTGTGCTCCAAGAAAACTTGTTCCCAGTGCAACATGGCTGCAGGAATGAGAGGCTCCAATGTAGAAGTGTACTGAAAGACAGCTTTGTAGGAAAGAGTGCTTTAAAATACCTGCACTATAAATATTGGCCCAATACATAGGACCGTAGCCTGCAGCAATACATGAAAGGATCCTTTGATGATCCCACAGAAACAGAGCAATGTGCATCCTTATGTCTACACTTCAGGTTTCATTTCTGGATCTCCTGGATTCTGAAGATAAATCTGGTTTTGTTCAAGATCTCTCTCCATTGAGTTAAAATCTTTCATTGGGTAATAAACCTCTCATAGTCAAGTATTTATTCAAGAGAGTTTCAAGACTCTCATGTGTTTATTCGTCATATGCATGATGTTGAGACAGTCTTGAGTTAAAATCATTCATTGGATAATAAACCGCTCATAATCTTGAGTTAAAATCATTCACTGGGTAATAAACCACTCATAATCTTGAGTTAATGTCACGCTGGTGGTGTGGTGCAGGACCCAAGTGCAAAGACACGATGGTTGAAGGTGACAAACGGAAGACTTTACTGACAAAATGAAGATTAAAATACACGTGCAGATCAGAAACAAAAGCCAATAACAAAAAGGTGCAGCGTAACAGTGTGCACTAAAACACAAACAACGATAGACAATGGACAAGGCAAACACTAGGACTTAAATAGAGGGAGAACTAAACAGGGCAACACAGGATTGGTAGAAATTAACAAGGTTAATAATTAGACAAACAGGAACAGGTGAGGGGCGGAGACAGACACAGCAAGAGCACAAAGACATAGCAAACTAAAAGTCCAAAATGGCGGTGCAGGTTGTGACAGTTAAAATCATTCGTTGGATAATAAACCTCTCATAATCTTGAGTTAGAATCATTCACTGGGTAATAAACCACTCATAATCTTGAGTTAAAATCATTCACTGGGTAATAAACCTCTCATAGTCTTGCCAAAACTTCATATCCTGAAAACCACTACATAATTTTCAAACTGGTCCAGGTATACATATCATTTAAACAATTTTCCTCTCTATTTAAAATGTTAACAAGTGCACAGCTATCCTCTGTATCCTCTTGCTTTCAGTGGTCATTTGAAATGCTCTGGCATTCATTTTGAATTTTAACACATTTAGTGTCACAGTCCAGCTACACTGAAGCACAGATGAAAGCAGTAAAGTCAGGCATGTGGCAAAAACAGGAACATTTTTATTCACAAATAAGACAATTCGTCACGGTTGTGGCTGTGATTTAAGTTTATTCCTTATATTTCTAGTGTTTTCCCCTCCCCTGTGTCTCCTGCACTCCCCCTGTTGTTATGTTCTATGTGTGCGTGTGCGTGTGCGTGCGTGCGTGCGTGTGCGCGTGTGTGTGTGTGTGCGTGTTAGAATCCTGCCTGCCTGCGACCCTTGTCTCCCTGTACCCAGGATCATTTCTCCTGCCTGCCTGCGTCCCTTGTCTCCCTGTACCCAGGATCATTTCTCCTGCCTGCCTGCATCCCTCGCTTGCCTCTCGCCTGCTCAGCCAACTTTCACCAGCGTCCCTCTGCTCCCTGCCTTCTCCTACTAACCTCCATTCACCTCCGTTCTCAAAATCTACAATAAACCTAACTTCATTCATTCTAACGCTGAGTCTGTGTCCTGCATTTGGGTTTTCTCCACTGAACGCAACAAAGTTAAAATATCAAAAACTGCACATGACAAAAAAGGGCTTCCATTACTCGGTTATTGCAAGGATGGAGTAATATATTATGGCAGGGCAGAGACAAAACTTACTAAACTCTATCCTAGCCTGCAGAGCACATGAAACTAACTTGACTCCTGTGAACAAATAAACACATAAATCAAGGGTTCCACAAACTTTTTATAGTAACGAACTAAACCTTATGCAACACAACCTCAGAAATGAAAGAAACAAAATTACATCAAAGAGTTTTTGGTTTTTAAGGCAACACATGGCAATGAAGGCTTTTTCTCTTGCCAGAGCACTTTTTAAGGGTGTGCTGGAGTACTGCAGTTGAGTACTCATCATCATAATCATCACCATCATCATCCTCACCATCATCATCATCATCACCATCATCATTATCATCAACATTATCATCATCATCATCATCATCATAATCATCACCATCACCATCATCATCATCATAATCATCAACATTATCATCATCATCGTTATCATCATCATCGTTATCATAATGATGATGATGATGATGATGGTGATGATGCTTTTCCAGTGGCAGTGTGCACCACCAGTCACCTCAGTATTCACATCTCACTGATTTACTGTCACAGTCACAACCGCAATGCACCACGATATCAACTTTCTTTAATGAGTCCATCTGCTTAACACTTTAGCATCTAAAACACTCCTTTATAACACAATGTAATAAGAGAACACCAAAGGACTGCTCTCTCTCTCTCTCTCTCTCTCTCTCTCTCTCTTTCTTTCTCTCTCTCTCTCTCTCTCTCTCTTTCTTTCTCTCTCTCTCTCTCTCCCTCTCTCTCTCTGTGGCAACTTCTCATTTTGATTGAGAGGAAGTATTTTGTTAGAATGTTTCAGAAACTACAGTTACACAGAGAAAACACCAACATGGGAAGACACTTTTTCTCTGAAATGACCTGTTTACCAAAGACACATTTCATGGCAAAAACAGTGTAATCAGTGGAAGAGGAGACAGAAAACCTGTTTGGTAAATACAAGCAGATAGATCAGAAAATGATCCCTATACACACAGATACGCAGTGGGCAAAAATTATTAGAAAAAAAGAAGCCCATAGTGGTACATTTAAGTTTTACCTCTTCTAATATTAACATTTGGTTTAAATGTATTACATGTATCATTTGTCTTTTACACAGAATAAATCACAAAATGGCATAATGTACCTCTTTGTGAATAACTCTAAACAGAACATACAGTCATCTCTAAAGTGCCGAGCACTGTGAATGAAATGAAAGGGGGACCTGTAAAATCATCTCATATCGTAAGACAAGGACATTAGGGAATAATGGACCACAGCAGCCAGGCAGGTGATTCATCCTTCAGCTTTATTTGCTAGAGTTCAACAAAGAGAGGGAGTGTGAATATTAGAACTGAAAAGGTAAGAAGATTATACTTTACACTCAAAGGCAAGGAGAAGGTAGACAATATAAATGTGTGCAGACGGGTAAGCACATCAGAGGACTGGGCAATCAGGCATTCAGTCCAAATCAGGAATAGATGTCAGTGGTTATCACACTGCATTTTTAAGACACTGCATTTTTAAGACTGCATTTTCACAGATGGCATTTTTTCCAGTGAGACGATTGGGGAATAAAAGCCACCAGTTCCTTGAGAGATGAAAGAGGTTGGCTAAAATGTCATATTTTTCTCTGCTAGGTGTCTCAATCAGACTTAGTGACCAGGTCATACACGACATTTGTTTCTTGTTATGGCTAGAAATCCTGCTGTCATGCCTGTGCGTTATACTGGAACCTCCCAACTGATCATCCAACAACCTGCGTAAGGGATCTCCAGCTGGCACTAGAGTGAGCAACCTCTTCTCACACTCAAGAACCCCAGCTGCCTGCCCCGCCCAGGTAGAATGGAGACCCAGGGCTTTGCTAGAGTTTCCTCACCTAAAGCTCTTGCGTGTTTGAATTACACCCATCCTGCTTCAGCACAAACCAAGCTAAGGTGTCACACGTGGTTTTGCTGCTGTCAGGCAAAACTCAGACATAAGAGCATCACAGAAGCACACAAGCCTCTCCACCATGATGAGGTGGAGGACCTCTGGTGAAGTTCTCCTTTGTAAACACCTCGACACAGCTCACTCCCTCTATATTATCACCCGTAATAGAAAAAGTCCAAAAACTCTTTGACCTTATATATATTTGGAAGACAAAGAGAGGGGCAGAACTGGACACAGTATGCTGTGATCACTAGATTCCATGATACACTTATTCCGTCTGCTGAGAGAGGCTGATTCTGTCCAAACCAGGAGTGATGGTTATATGAGAATGAAACAGTAGTTAGAACATTTTAGGTTATAACATTCCTGTTACTTTGGAAATCTGTGTTATTTGAGTCTTGTTTGAGTCTTTACACAACCTGTACAAACGGTTTAAATCAGTTGGCTTATGCAGTCTGAGTCACAGTCATTTACTCTGAGGGCTAGAGAGACCTTCACTCATTATCTAGAGAAAACAGGAAGAACTAGATGGACACTTGGAGAGCGCAGACCTCCGCCATAGCTAATAGCCCACTCATCTATGATATTCAAATCTGCAACCACAACCACTATATGTGTCTGGATATATTTCCGAAACTATTAGAACAAAGAAGTCAGAATGTATGATTGTGAAGGCTAATTTGTCATAAGAAACAATTAGCAAGTATGTGCGTGTTATGTAAGCCCACAATAACCTTTGGCTTATTTTGGTCATATCAACTTGGAAAAAAACAGTAAGGATAATTTAGCTTATTTCTTAAACACCTGCTGTATTTGTCCTGCAGTGATGTTTGAGGTGGCTGTTATGTTTTGTTGTATGTTTTAGCCATGGCACACCATTCACTATAATTACGGTGGGTTTTGTGCATGCATGACAAATTCAGTTCATTTTTGCCCTATCTTGCAATGTTAACGAAAGTGGAAAATAATATGTGGATCCACCGTGTGACTCAGATCTGCTCCAAAATTAATGGGTTCTTCCTTGGCCAATGCTACACCCTTCCACCAAGTTTCATAAAAATTGACCCAGTAGTTTTTCCATAATCGTGCTGACAAACAGACAGACAGACAAACAAACAAACAGACAAACAAACAAACAAACAAATGGCACCAAAAGCATAATTTCCTTGGCGGAGGTAATGATGGAATGAAAGTGAGAGAGTGGAAGAGAGTAGGAGAGATAGTGATTACAGAGACGTGAGCAGGAGGCATGCGCAGGAGACATGCGTAGGAGGCGTGCGTAGGAGACAGACGAGGAGGCATGTGTAGGAGACAGACGAGGAGACATGCGTAGGAGGCGTGCGTAGGAGACATGCGTAGGAGACTGACGAGGAGACATGCGTAGGAGGCGTGCGTAGGAGACAGACGAGGAGGCATGCGTAGGAGACATGCGTAGGAGGCATGCGTAGGAGACATGCGTAGGAGACGTGCGTAGGAGACATGCGTAGGAGACAGATGAGGAGACATGCGTAGGAGGCATGCGTAGGAGACAGATGAGGAGACATGTGTAGGAGGCATGCGTAGGAGACAGATGAGGAGACATGCGTAGGAGACAGATGAGGAGACATGCGTAGGAGGCATGCGTAGGAGGCAGACGAGGAGACATGCGTAGGAGACGTGCATAGGAGACAGACGAGGAGACATGCATAGGAGGCGTGCGTAGGAGACGTGCGTAAGAGACGTGCGTAGGAGACATGCGTAGGAGACAGACGAGGAGACGTGCGTAGGAGGCATGCGTAGGAGACGTGCGTAGGAGACGTGTAGGAGACAGATGAGGAGACGTGCGTAGGAGACAGATGAGGAGACATGCGTAGGAGACATGCGTAGGAGGCATGCGTAGGAGACAGATGAGGAGACATGTGTAGGAGGCATGCGTAGGAGACATGCGTAGGAGACAGATGAGGAGACATGCGTAGGAGACAGATGAGGAGACATGCGTAGGAGGCATGCGTAGGAGACATGCGTAGGAGACGTGCGTAGGAGACGTGCGTAGGAGACATGCGTAGGAGACAGATGAGGAGACATGCGTAGGAGACAGATGAGGAGACATGCGTAGGAGGCAGACGAGGAGACGTGCGTAGGAGACGTGCATAGGAGACATGCGTAGGAGACAGATGAGGAGACGTGTAGGAGGCATGCGTAGGAGACATGCGTAGGAGACAGATGAGGAGACATGCGTAGGAGACATGCGTAGGAGGCAGACGAGGAGACATGCGTAGGAGACGTGCATAGGAGACAGACGAGGAGACATGCATAGGAGGCGTGCGTAGGAGACGTGCGTAGGAGACATGCGTTGGAGACAGACGAGGAGATGTGCGTAGGAGACGTGTAGGAGACAGATGAGGAGACGTGCGTAGGAGACAGATGAGGAGACATGCGTAGGAGACATGCGTAGGAGGCATGCGTAGGAGACAGATGAGGAGACATGTGTAGGAGGCATGCGTAGGAGACATGCGTAGGAGACGTGCGTAGGAGACATGCGTAGGAGACAGATGAGGAGACATGCGTAGGAGGCATGCGTAGGAGACAGATGAGGAGACATGCGTAGGAGGCATGCGTAGGAGACAGATGAGGAGACATGCGTAGGAGGCATGCGTAGGAGGCAGACGAGGAGACATGCGTAGGAGACGTGCATAGGAGACAGACGAGGAGACATGCATAGGAGGCGTGCGTAGGAGACGTGCGTAAGAGACGTGCGTAGGAGACATGCGTAGGAGACAGACGAGGAGACGTGCGTAGGAGGCATGCGTAGGAGACGTGCGTAGGAGACGTGTAGGAGACAGATGAGGAGACGTGCGTAGGAGACAGATGAGGAGACATGCGTAGGAGACATGCGTAGGAGGCATGCGTAGGAGACAGATGAGGAGACATGTGTAGGAGGCATGCGTAGGAGACATGCGTAGGAGACAGATGAGGAGACATGCGTAGGAGACAGATGAGGAGACATGCGTAGGAGGCATGCGTAGGAGACATGCGTAGGAGACATGCGTAGGAGACGTGCGTAGGAGACATGCGTAGGAGACAGATGAGGAGACATGCGTAGGAGGCAGACGAGGAGACGTGCGTAGGAGACGTGCATAGGAGACATGCGTAGGAGACAGATGAGGAGACGTGTAGGAGGCATGCGTAGGAGACAGATGAGGAGACATGCGTAGGAGACATGCGTAGGAGGCAGACGAGGAGACATGCGTAGGAGACGTGCATAGGAGACAGACGAGGAGACATGCATAGGAGGCGTGCGTAGGAGACGTGCGTAGGAGACATGCGTTGGAGACAGACGAGGAGACGTGCGTAGGAGACGTGTAGGAGACAGATGAGGAGACGTGCGTAGGAGACAGATGAGGAGACATGCGTAGGAGACATGCGTAGGAGGCATGCGTAGGAGACAGATGAGGAGACATGCGTAGGAGACATGCGTAGGAGACATGCATAGGAGGCGTGCGTAGGAGACGTGCGTAGGAGGCATGTGTAGGAGACATGCGTAGGAGGCATGCGTAGGAGACGTGCGTAGGAGGCATGCGTAGGAGACAGATGAGGAGACATGCGTAGGAGGCAGACGAGGAGACGTGCATAGGAGACATGCGTAGGAGACAGACGAGGAGACATGCGTAGGAGGCAGACGAGGAGACATGCATAGGAGACGTGCATAGGAGACAGACGAGGAGACATGCGCAGGAGGCATGTGTAGGAGGCATGCGTAGGAGGCAGACGAGGCGACATGCGTAGGAGGCATGTATAGGAGGCATGTGTAGGAGGCATGCGTAGGAGACATGTGTAATATACAGACGAGGAGGCATGCGTAGGAGACAGACGAGGACACATGCGTAGGAGGCATGTGTAGGAGGCATGTGTAGGAGGCATGCGTAGGAGACATGTGTAGTAGACAGACGAGGAGACGTGCGTAGGAGACATGCGTAGGAGACGTGTAGTAGACAGACGAGGAGACATGCGTAGGAGGCAGACGAGGAGACATGCGTAGGAGGCATGCGTAGGAGGCAGACGAGGAGACATGCGTAGGAGACGTGTAGTAGACAGACGAGGAGACGTGCGTAGGAGACGTGTAGGAGACATGCGTAGGAGACATGCGTAGGAGACAGACGAGGAGACATGCGTAGGAGGCAGACGAGGAGACATGCGTAGGAGGCATGCGTAGGAGGCATGTGTAGGAGACGTGCGTAGGAGACAGACGAGGAGAGAGGTAAATGTCAGGTGTTTAGCTGACTATTCAGTATGCGCTTAGGGAAGAGTTTTTTCTTTTCCTCTTTCAGGGACAATGCAAAAGAAACATTCTGACATTCGGATATTGACGGAATTACAGTGCTTCATTCAGCAATTCTTTTTCTTCCTTTGTGATCCCAGATTGGCTAACACAAAGTCATCCCAGAGACAATAAGCCTTTCTTCTTTCTTTCTTTCTTTCTTTCTTTCTTTTTTTACCTAGCCCTCTCACCTAACGACTTTTTGGTCTCCTAGAATCTCTTTGTCAATGCATTGACCAAATTAACAGCTGGATGTCCCAACATTTCCTTCAGCTGAATAAGGACAAAACTGAAAATCTTATTCGGGAAAAATGAGGAGAGACTCAGGATTGCTACTCATCTTGACACAAAAGGACTTAAAGCAAAGGAGACTGTCAAAAACCTCGGTGTCTTAACTGATTGCGATCTCAGTTTTAACAACCATCTGAAAGCAATAACTAAATCAGCTTTTTATCACCTCAAAATATAGCCAAACTTAGAAGCCTTATGTCAAAACATGATTTAGAAAAACTCATTCATGCTTTTATTTCCAGCAGGGTTGACTACTGCAATGGTCTTTACACAGGCCTTCCATTAAAAAACAAACAAACAAAAAAAACAACTATCAAACAGCTTCAGTCTGCACAGAATGCAGCTGCTAGAGTTCTTACAAAACCAGAAGAACTGACCACATTACTCTGACACTGAAGTTCTCACACTGGCTTCCAGTCAGTCGTACAACTGACTTTAAAGCACTGCTACTTGTTTATAAATTACCTAATGGTGCAGGACCAAAATACCTCTCAGATATGTTTCAGCAGTACACACCTGCCAGACCTCTCACGTCACTGGAGAGAAATCTGTTGGTGATACCTACTGTCTGAAACAAACATGGTGAAGCAACCTTTAGCTGCTATGTTGATCAGCTCTGGAACCAACTTCCTGATGACATCAAAGGTACTCTAACTGTAGCCCGTTTCAAATCTAGACTTAAAACCCAACTGTTGTTGGAGGCCTTTTGTTAACTGAACTTATGTTAACGCTACCTTTTTATTGTCTTTTTCCCTATGTTCTTTTATGCACTCTTCCTTTTTCATGTGTTTTTTCTCTGTGTTCTTTTAGCTGTTTTAATGCACTCTACCTTTTTCTCTTTTAGCTGTTTTAATGCACTCAACCTTTTTTCTCTCTTCTTTTCTATGGGCATTTTATCTGCTCATTTGTAAAGCACTTTGAATTATTAATGTGTATGAATTGTCCTATATAAATAAACTTGCCCCGACTTGCCTCTCTCTTTCTTTCTCTTTCTTTCTTTCTTTCTTTCTTTCTTTCTTTCCTTACTTCTTTCTTTCTCAGTTCCATCCCTTGCCTCTACAGGAGTGGTGGACAGAGTCCTTTGTAACGACGTACCATGAGTGTTCCTGTGGAAACACAGCTCCCAGAATTCCATAGCCAGCTTTCAACTGACAACAGTAAGTTTAAATGGCCTCAAACTTCTGTTCCTATCCTCCACATTCTAGCCCTATCCACCAGAGCATTGTCATACCTGTTTTTGTTTGCTGAGGTTGATTTTACACTGAGTGGACATCCGTTACATATATGTAAAATCCCAAGCCGACCAGATGTTATGTCATATTTTGTTTGTCCAGCAGAGGACAGACTTGTGTTTTATATCTTACTGTTCGACATACATAAACATATCGTGACACACCTCAACACACCTTTACATATGTTAACATTCACATACATTATTATACCTCAACATATATACTTAATAATAATTATAATAATTATAATGATAATAATAATACACTGGATGCCAGCTTATTGTTCCCATATCTCTGGGCTATGGCTGGGCAGTATGGCCTTTATATCACAGTCCATACTGAAGCACAGACGGTAATGGTATATATCGCGGTATATTCGCTTTTCTTAAAATTTCAGTATAAATGCTTCTGAAGGGGTAAAGCACTGGTATGGTAACTGCATGGCAGCTACTACTGTCCTCTTAACTGTACTCTTTTTGTTCTCTCTAAAGTAAGGTTTCAGCTACCATATCCATTCTCTCCTTGACAACCTCTCCATCAGTAAATGGTTTTTTTTATGTTGACCAAAAATCCACGCAACTTTAAAGGAACATTGGTTATCACGTTATTGGGCAGTGAGTCGATCATACTGGGCAGACAGCAGTGAGTGCTGTGATGTAGACACTGGGGTCTGAGAGAGAGACAGCAGTGAGTGCTGTGAGGTAGACACTGGGGTCTGAGAGAGAGACAGCAGTGAGTGCTGTGAGGAAGAACAGTAGCAAGAGAGAATGATTTGTTAAGAGAGAGTGTGTTTGGTGAGGGAAGAGAGTGATTAATAAAGTGAGAGAGTGATTGGTGAAGAGAGAGAGAGATTGGTGGAGAGGGAGAGAGAGAGAGAGAGAGAGAGAGAGAGACTGGTGAAGAGAGAGAGAGAGAGAGAGAGAGAGAGAGATTGGTGGAGAGGGAGAGAGAGGGAGAGAGAGAGAGAGAGAGAGAGAGAGAGAGAGAGAGATTGGTGGAGAGGGAGAGAGAGAGATTGGTGGAGAGGGAGAGAGAGAGAGAGAGAGATTGGTGGAGAGGGAGAGAGAGAGAGAGAGAGAGATTGGTGAAGAGAGAGAGAGAGAGAGACTGGTGAAGAGAGAGAGAGAGAGAGAGAGAGATTGGTGGAGAGGGAGAGAGAGAGAGAGAGATTGGTGGAGAGGGAGAGAGAGAGATTGGTGGAGAGGGAGAGAGAGAGAGAGAGAGAGAGAGAGATTGGTGGAGAGGGAGAGAGAGAGAGAGAGAGATTGGTGGAGAGGGAGAGAGAGAGAGAGAGACTGGTGAAGAGAGAGAGAGAGAGAGAGAGAGAGATTGGTGAAGAGAGAGAGAGGGAGAGAGAGAGAGAGATTGGTGAAGAGAGAGAGAGAGAGAGAGAGAGAGAGAGAGAGACTGGTGAAGAGAGAGAGAGAGAGAGAGAGATTGGTGGAGAGGGAGAGAGAGAGACAGAGAGAGAGAGAGAGAGAGTTTGATTTGGCTGGCTGTTGCTGGACTTTTGGCCAGATGAGATATTGTTATGCTGCCTCAGAGTGTGGGAAAGAGGAAAGGAGAGGAGAGGAGGAATGATAGATGTAGGAGCCATTTATTTGATCATTTATTATAATGCTTAAATGAATAAATTCTTTTGTATTTCTGGTCTGTGAGTATGTGCCCTCTACAGGTCAAAAGGTCTTTAAAAAGGAGAAGGAGGAGGCAGAGGGTGTGGCTGACTAGGAGCATACAACTTTTGACCTTGTAGTTGCTTGCTTATTTTTTCCTGTGCCTAGTATTTTCTATTTTTCTTATATCTACTTTAATTTCATTTTATTTTACTGGTTAAATGACCTGTTACATTTCAAGCATGTGATAAACCAGATCCCTAACCCTAACCCTAATTTTGGAAATTCCGTTGGACCTCAATTTTGCAACAAACAATCATCAAGAGATTCCCTAGTCAACACCAGTTGTGGCTTACAAAATGGAAACAAAATTAAGATAAATGGTCAGTTCAATAGATATGATAGATATAGAACTCTTGCGTGATTTTGCATGGAACACAGAGCCAACCGCATTGTGTCTCTTTCTCACTTTTTCTCGCTCCCTGGCTAGGGTTAGGGTTAGTGACCCTGGCATGGTATTTGTGGTTTTTGGCTCTGTATTGTGAGGAATGCTGTTAGTCAAATTACTCAATGGCTTAAATGAGTTCAGGAGATGCGACTGCCTGCATTGCTTAAGTCTAAAGTGGGGGGGGGGGGGGGGGCATAACTTGCGTTCAGGAGATGCGACTATCTGCATCGCTGATTTCTAAAGGGGGGGGGGGGGGGGGGGGCGGAGCATAATTTGAGAGTGACTCTAATGGAGAGCTGAGACAGGTGGAGGAACAATGAGTGGATGTGTAAGTTGGAGAAAGAAAGAATGGAGTATGCACTAAGACCACATACAATAAACCAGTAAACCACTTTACAATAGTTTAGTTCGACCAGTGTCTTTAACACATGCCAAAATTCCAAGATAACCCTAAATAACTGTTACGTCCTAAGACGTATTTGTTGTATCGGGTTTGGTGTCCCTCTCTCCTCCTCCCCATTTCTTTTCCAGGTTGCTGGCAGCTTGCTATTGGCTGGACGATGAGTGCGGGAGGTTTGAAAAGGCGACTGCTGTGAAGGCACGGCGAGCTCATCCTCCCGAAAAACCTCTGCCGCCACGCGAAAAGCTTCCCGATATCCACTGTACATTAGATGTGGAGTCGTGTTTGCACATCGCTAATTTATTGTACATAGTTGTAAATAGTCGTGTTGTGTTGGGCTGTGTTGTGTTGTGCGGTGTTAAAAATACTTTTTGCATGATGTCAGTCAGCACTGGTAGGGGGTGGGTGCCGTTTCATTGTGGGCTCACGTTTTCTGTTTATGTTGGTTAGGGAGGCAGGGAAGTTGTTTTAAGGGGGTTTGCATGCATTTCATCTCTTATAGGACACACAAAAATGTATATTGTCCACAAAAAACATTTTATAGTGACGGTTTATAGTGATGGCGTGTGTAGTGATGGTGTTTATATTGATGGTGTGTGTGTAGTGATGGTGTGTGTAGTGATGGTGTGTATAGTGACGGTGTGTATAGTGATGGTGTGTGTAGTGACAGTGTGTATAGTGATAGTGTATCGTGACGGTGTGTATAGTGATGGTGTATAGTGGCGGTGTGTGTAGTGATGGTGTGTATAGTGATGGTGTGTACAGTGATGGTGTGTACAGTGATGGTGTGTGTAGTGATGGTGTGTATAGTGATGGTGTGTATAGTGACGGTGTGTATAGTGACGGTGTGTATAGTGATGGTGTGTACAGTGATGGTGTGTGTAGTGATGGTGTGTATAGTGACGGTGTGTATAGTGACGGTGTGTATAGTGATGGTGTGTATAGTGATGGTGTGTACAGTGATGTTGTGTATAGTGACGGTGTGTATAGTGACGGTGTGTATAGTGACGGTGCGTATAGTGACGGTGTGTATCGTGATGGTGTGTACAGTGATGGTGTGTATAGTGACGGTGTGTATCGTGATGGTGTGTATAGTGATGGTGTGTACAGTGATGGTGTGTATAGTGACGGTGTGTATCGTGATGGTGTGTGTAGTGACGGTGTGTATCGTGATGGTGTGTATAGTGATGGTGTGTACAGTGATGGTGTGTATAGTGACGGTGTGTACAGTGATGGTGTGTATAGTGACGGTGTGTATCGTGATGGTGTGTACAGTGATGGTGTGTACAGTGATGGTGTGTACAGTGATGGTGTGTGTATAGTGATGGTGAGTATAGTGATGGTGTGTATAGTGATGGTGTGTATAGTGATGGTGTGTGTAGTGACGGTGTGTACAGTGATGGTGTGTATAGTGACGGTGTGTACAGTGATGGTGTGTATAGTGATGGTGTGTGTATAGTGATGGTGTGTGTAGTGATGGTGTGTACAGTGACGGTGTGTACAGTGATGGTGTGTGTAGTGACGGTGTGTATATTGATGGTGTGTATAGTGATGGTGTGTACAGTGATGGTGTGTGTAGTGATGGTGTGTATAGTGATGGTGTGTATAGTGATGGTGTGTGTAGTGATGGTGTGTATAGTGATGGTGTGTGTAGTGATGGTGTGTATAGTGACGGTGTGTACAGTGATGGTGTGTATAGTGATGGTGTGTATAGTGATGGTGTGTACAGTGATGGTGTGTATAGTGACGGTGTGTATCGTGATGGTGTGTATAGTGATGGTGTGTATAGTGACGGTGTGTATAGTGATGGTGTGTACAGTGATGGTGTGTGTAGTGATGGTGTGTATAGTGATGGTGTGTACAGTGATGGTGTGTACAGTGATGGTGTGTATAGTGATGGTGTGTATAGTGATGGTGTGTATAGTGATGGTGTGTGTAGTGATGGTGTGTATAGTGATGGTGTGTGTAGTGACGGTGTGTACAGTGATGGTGTGTGTAGTGATGGTGTGTACAGTGATGGTGTGTAGTGATGGTGTGTGTAGTGATGGTGTGTGTAGTGATGGTGTGTACAGTGATGGTGTGTACAGTGATGATGTGTATAGTGATGGTGTGTACAGTGATGGTGTGTACAGTGATGGTGTGTGTAGTGACGGTGTGTACAGTGATGGTGTGTGTAGTGATGGTGTGTATAGTGATGGTGTGTATAGTGACGGTGTGTACAGTGATGGTGTGTACAGTGATGGTGTGTACAGTGATGATGTGTATAGTGATGGTGTGTACAGTGATGGTGTGTACAGTGATGGTGTGTGTAGTGACGGTGTGTACAGTGATGGTGTGTATAGTGATGGTGTGTACAGTGATGGTGTGTACAGTGATGATGTGTATAGTGATGGTGTGTACAGTGATGGTGTGTACAGTGATGGTGTGTGTAGTGACGGTGTGTACAGTGATGGTGTGTGTAGTGATGGTGTGTATAGTGATGGTGTGTATAGTGACGGTGTGTACAGTGATGGTGTGTGTAGTGATGGTGTGTGTAGTGATGGTGTGTATAGTGATGGTGTGTACAGTGATGGTGTGTATAGTGACGGTGTGTATAGTGATGGTGTGTGTAGTGATGGTGTGTATAGTGATGGTGTGTGTAGTGATGGTGTGTGTATAGTGATGGTGTGTAGTGATGGTGTGTGTAGTGATGGTGTGTGTAGTGATGGTGTGTACAGTGATGGTGTGTACAGTGATGGTGTGTATAGTGATGGTGTGTACAGTGATGGTGTGTACAGTGATGGTGTGTGTAGTGATGGTGTGTACAGTGATGGTGTGTATAGTGACGGTGTGTATAGTGATGGTGTGTATAGTGATGGTGTGTGTAGTGATGGTGTGTATAGTGATGGTGTGTACAGTGATGGTGTGTGTCGTGATGGTGTGTATAGTGACGGTGTGTAGTGATGGTGTGTGTAGTGATGGTGTGTACAGTGATGGTGTGTACAGTGATGGTGTGTATAGTGATGGTGTGTACAGTGATGGTGTGTATAGTGATGGTGTGTATAGTGATGGTGTGTATAGTGATGGTGTGTACAGTGATGGTGTGTATAGTGATGGTGTGTACAGTGATGGTGTGTGTATAGTGATGGTGTGTATAGTGACGGTGTGTATAGTGATGGTGTGTATAGTGATGGTGTGTACAGTGATGGTGTGTGTCGTGATGGTGTGTATAGTGATGGTGTGTACAGTGATGGTGTGTGTCGTGATGGTGTGTATAGTGACGGTGTGTAGTGATGGTGTGTGTAGTGATGGTGTGTACAGTGATGGTGTGTGTAGTGATGGTGTGTATAGTGATGGTGTGTATAGTGATGGTGTGTACAGTGATGGTGTGTGTCGTGATGGTGTGTATAGTGATGGTGTGTACAGTGATGGTGTGTGTATAGTGATGGTGTGTATAGTGACGGTGTGTATAGTGATGGTGTGTATAGTGATGGTGTGTACAGTGATGGTGTGTGTCGTGATGGTGTGTATAGTGATGGTGTGTACAGTGATGGTGTGTGTCGTGATGGTGTGTATAGTGACGGTGTGTAGTGATGGTGTGTGTAGTGATGGTGTGTACAGTGATGGTGTGTGTAGTGATGGTGTGTATAGTGACGGTGTGTACAGTGATGGTGTGTATAGTGATGGTGTGTATAGTGATGGTGTGTACAGTGATGGTGTGTGTAGTGATGGTGTGTATAGTGATGGTGTGTATAGTGATGGTGTGAGTATAGTGATGGTGTGTATAGTGATGGTGTGTATATTGATGGTGTGTGTATTGATGGTGTGTATAGTGATGGTGTGTGTATAGTGACGGTGTGTATTGTGACGGTGTGTAGTGATGGTGTGTGTAGTGATGGTGTGTATAGTGACGGTGTGTATAGTGACGGTGTGTAGTGATGGTGTGTATAGTGATGGTGTGTATAGTGATGGTGTGTGTACTGACGGTGTGTATAGTGATGGTGTGAGTATAGTGATGGTGTGAGTATAGTGATGGTGTTTATAGTGATTGTGTGTATATTGATGGTGTGTGTATTGATGGTGTGTATAGTGATGGTGTGTATATTGATGGTGTGTATAGTGACGGTGTGTGTAGTGATGGTTTGTATAGTGATGGTGTGTGTAGTGATGGTGTGTATAGTGATGGTGTGTATATTGATGGTGTGTATAGTGACGGTGTGTGTAGTGATGGTGTGTATATTGATGGTGTGTGTATTGATGGTGTGTGTATTGATAGCGTGTATATTGATGGTGTGTGCTGCGCTCCACTGGCTTCCGGTAGCACTCCGCATCCAGTTCAAGACACTGGTGCTGGCCTACCAGGCCACAAGAGGCTCCACCTTATCATACCTTCAGTCTCTTATAACTCCGTACACCCCAACTAGGACCCTCCTCTCTACGACCTCTGGACAACTGACGGTCCCCTCACTCCGGGAACCCGGCAGCCGCTCCTCCCGACCACGCCTCTTCTCCGCCATTGTCCCGAGGTGGTGGAACGACCTCCCCCATGCAGTCAAGACTGCGGAGTCTCTTACCATCTTCCGCAGGAAACTGAAAACCCACCTCTTTAGAACACACCTGTCCCCCAATGCCTAACCTCCCTTTCCTAGGAAAAAAAAAAACCTTTGTCTTGTATCTGTGTTTGTCAAAGTATTCCAGGGGCGCAATGCGAAGGGGCAATTTGACGCTCAGTCTCATTGTGATCTCTACTCACAAGGTATTAGAAATCCGACTGATGCACTGATTGTAAGTCGCTTTGGTAAAAAGCGTCTGACAAATAACTAAACTGTAAATTGTAAATTGGTGTGTGTATATTGATGGTGTGTGTATAGTGACGGTGTGTATAGTGATGGTGTGTATAGTGACGGTGTGTATAGTGATGGTGTGTATAGTGATGGTGTGTGTAGTGATGGTGTGTGTAGTGATGGTGTGTACAGTGATGGTGTGTACAGTGATGGTGTGTATAGTGATGGTGTGTATCGTGATGGTGTGTACAGTGATGGTTTGTATAGTGATGGTGAGTATAGTGATGGTGTGTATAGTGATGGTGTGTACAGTGATGGTGTGTACAGTGACGGTGTGTATCGTGATGGTGTGTGTAGTGATGGTGTGTATAGTGACGGTGTGTATAGTGATGGTGTGTACAGTGATGGTGTGTATAGTGACGGTGTGTATCGTGATGGTGTGTATCGTGATGGTGTGTACAGTGATGGTTTGTATAGTGATGGTGTGTGTAGTGATGGTGTGTATAGTGACGGTGTGTATAGTGATGGTGTGTACAGTGATGGTGTGTATAGTGACGGTGTGTATCGTGATGGTGTGTATCGTGATGGTGTGTACAGTGATGGTGTGTATAGTGATGGTGTGTGTAGTGATGGTGTGTGTAGTGATGGTGTGTATAGTGATGGTGTGTATAGTGATGGTGTGTACAGTGATGGTTTGTATAGTGACGGTGTGTATAGTGATGGTGTGTATAGTGATGGTGTGTACAGTGATGGTGTGTATAGTGATGGTGTGTATAGTGATGGTGTGTACAGTGATGGTGTGTATAGTGACGGTGTGTACAGTGACGGTGTGTATAGTGATGGTGTGTGTATAGTGACGGTGTGTATAGTGACGGTGTGTACAGTGATGGTGTGTGTATAGTGACGGTGTGTATAGTGATGGTGAGTATAGTGATGGTGTGTATAGTGATGGTGTGTATAGTGACGGTGTGTGTAGTGATGGTGTGTATAGTGATGGTGTGTGTAGTGATCGTGTGTGTATAGTGACGGTGTGTATAGTGACGGTGTGTATAGTGATGGTGTGTATAGTGATGG
Source organism: Chanos chanos (assembly GCF_902362185.1). Classification (NCBI taxonomy): domain Eukaryota; kingdom Metazoa; phylum Chordata; class Actinopteri; order Gonorynchiformes; family Chanidae; genus Chanos; species Chanos chanos. The sequence continues at coordinate 89,225 of NC_044495.1, forward strand.
TGTGTGTAGTGATGGTGTGTGTAGTGATGGTGTGTATAGTGACGGTGTGTATAGTGACGGTGTGTGTAGTGATGGTGTGTATAGTGATGGTGTGTACAGTGACGGCGTGTACAGTGATGGTGTGTATAGTGATGGTGTGTATAGTGATGGTGTGTATAGTGACGGTGTGTGTAGTGATGGTGTTTATAGTGATGGTGTGTATATTGATGGTGTGTGTATTGATGGTGTGTATAGTGATGGTGTGTACAGTGATGGTGTGTGTAGTGATGGTGTGTATAGTGACGGTGTGTATAGTGATGGTGTGTGTAGTGATGGTGTGTACAGTGATGGTGTGTATAGTGATGGTGTGTATAGTGATGGTGAGTATAGTGATGGTGTGTATAGTGACGGTGTGTATAGTGACGGTGTGTGTAGTGACGGTGTGTATAGTGATGGTGTGTGTAGTGATGGTGTGTACAGTGACGGTGTGTATAGTGACGGTGTGTATATTGATGGTGTGTATAGTGATGGTGTGTACAGTGATGGTGTGTATAGTGACGGTGTGTATAGTGACGGTGTGTATAGTGATGGTGTGTATAGTGATGGTGTGTATAGTGACTGTGCGGAAAGGCACGGTGTGCAAAATGGGTGCAGGATATGTATTGGATGTGGAGCGGACATGTTTGCCAGAGGGCAGCCACTGAAGCAGTGTGTGGTTGGGGTGGTGAAAGTCTTTAATAATCTTATTGGCTCTAGTCCTGCACCGCCTGCTGTAGATGTCCTGGAGGCTTTCTTGTCCAGGGAGTAATGGAGAAACATAAAACAGAGCGAAAGAAAAACCAAGAAAGCAAAAAAACAAAACAAAAGAAAACGTTAAGCTACCACACACAGCAATGGTGGGAGTTGAGTGAACTTGGTCCATCTGTACTTCCCCTGCCAGGCATGTATCATCCAAATGACCGAACATGGTGTCTTCCTTCTCATCAGAGTAGGGCAGCAGAAGCAGCACTATCTCATTGACGTCTTCAGAGCAAGCACTCAGCTCTCCCCTCATCACTTTACTAAACTTTGCTACAGCCTGTAGGAACTTTTTGTTCTTGTTCACACAAGCAGTATTCAAGTAGTTTACGAGCCGCTTCCCCTTCAGATCCACATTGTGTTTGTGAAAGTTTCTTTAAGCCCACTGCAGGTGAGTTCCTTGAAGTGGACTGCCATGTCAAGTTCGTCGAACCAAAATGGCCACTCCTCCAGGAGGTGTTGTATATTTTTTTCCTGGCTGACTTGTTTACGCTGTGTGTCGAAAGTCAATTTCATTAGAAGTTTAAGCTGCTCTGGACATACGTCAGTTTGCTGAGACATCATCTTCAGTTTTTCTTTCTTCTCCTGCCTCTCTGGGGTCTCTCCAATGGGCAGGAATTTTAAATCCCAGTTGATGGACCCATAAGTATCCTGTATTTCTGCTCTCTGTTATGGAGGGACTTTGTCTGTGTTAGACTCAACAGTTCGACGCTTTGGTTTTCTTATTTTTGGGGTCGTAGATCACTTCACATTCTCTATCTGTTTTGCAGTGGCTTGACTACAGAGTGATACCCTGGCCCAATCATGTCTCTCTCTATTATGATGACCTGGCCCAATCACGTCTCCCTGGCCCAATCACGTCTCCCTGGCCCAATCGCATCTACCTGGCCCAATCGCGTCTCTCTCTATTATGATACCCTGGCCCAATCACGTCTCTCCGGACCAATGGCGTCTCCCTGGCCCGATCGCGTCACTCTCTATTATGATACCCTGGCCCAATCACGTCTCTCTCTATTATGATACCCTGGCCCAATCACGTCTCTCTCTATTTTGTCTTGCAGGGATTTTGGATATTTTGCCACCATCTTTTTGGTGAGTAGAGTTCGTTCTACTTTTGCAAGAACTTTTTTGCATCATCTCACAAATAACAATCTGGACCATCTCCCTTCTCATTGGTAGACTTGGTCATTTTCCTCTCTCCAATGACTGCATCAGTTCCTCTGGGAACGTATCCCACAGTATCACAAAGACATCTACCCAGTCTATATCAGGGCTCTGTAAGAGGTTGAGGATGAATTTCTGGGTGAAAGAGACTGCAAATGACATTACACTCCAGTACAATGGTGTTATAGTTGCACTACTAGCATACTGATATGTGGATATATTAAACACAAGCCTACTCAATTCTAAACAGATACAGCACCTGTTTTTTTTTTAACTCTTCATATTAACATAATTTTACTGTATTTGTACATATTCTTATCTGTAAAATGTAATGTGAATTTGTAAAATGCAATACGGTTTCTCTCTGTATTAAAAAAAATCTACCTGACAAAAAACATTATTTTAACACTGTCATGTTGTAATTTTAGCTATATTGTACTGTTTTTTGTATTACAGTTCTTCTGTGTTTAAACTACAGTAATCTGTAAATTCTACTAAGAAATAGGATTCTTTTAAAATATTCTTACTTTATAATTAACAGTTGTGTTTGGTTCAGTATTTTACTGTAGTATACTGTAACTTAAACACTGCTTCATTGTTTTTCCATTTATACTTTTTTGATGTCATGATTTTACAGCACTTCACTGTTAATTTCACAGACATTTTTTACAGTGCGCATTTGTCTGAGAGATTTGTGTGTGTTTGTGTGCGAGAGAGAGAGAGAGAGAGAGAGATTATGATTACACTCATTTTATATTGGAAGTTATGAGCCTATTAGAGAAAGGAGCAGGGTCAGACTAAAAAAGAGTCACTCTTAAAGAGAAGCCTGCACTATGCTGAGTGTTCAGATGGATCTCAGTCTGCTTTAATTAGGCTAATATGGTCACTGGTTGTGTGTATTTTACATGTAACAGAGGGGGTTAAAAAAGATGTTGAAAAAAACATATTTGGAATTGTGCTGATAACCAGAACCAGTATAACCAGTTAGATAATCACCAGTTTAGATATACTGATATTTGCCAATGTAAATGTACTCAATTTTATCAGTGTAAATGCACAGGTATTTACCTGTTCCCCACAGATGGGGAAAGGAGTCCAGAGGAGGGATGACAGGGGGTGGAAACAGGGGCCCCTTTTTCCTGACTATGGCCCTCTTGATCTGCGTTCTGCTCTGTCTGTCCTCTCTCCAAAGCTGAGTGAGTAAGTAGAGACAATGTGAGAAATCCAGACATCAGTCCCACATGAGAAAGGCTGATTTCTCTGTCAAGAGTCTGTTGTGATGTTTTTTTGGAGTAAGGAGGGTGTCAAACTGGAGCTGAGAATGGATGCATTTGCAAATAAATATGAAATATATTTAAATGGTCCAGATCAGAAGGATACAGACACCAGGAACACAGCAGGCGCAGGACACAGAATAAGATTACAGGTCACAGGATACAAAACCGGCGTAACAGAAGGTTTCTTAAATTTACCCAGCTTCAGCAGCGAAACAGACGTCAGGTCAATTCCACATTAAGAAATGGCAGCAAAACCAAGGGTATTTATACACACAGGAAAGCAGATTGAATTAAGATAACCGGGTGCAAATCACAATTGAATAACAGAACTGATCCATAGAACTGACCAGCAACGCTGAGCGCTGAATAGTCGTCTTCGATGACGGCAAAAACGAGGTCCCTCAAAGCTCACAGAGGATTAAATATGTGAGCAGTGGAATTTCCTCCCAGAGAACCCAAAGCTCTGGATTCACATCCCGCTTGTAAAAAGAATCAGTTTAACATCACTTTTAACTCGGTACTCTTCTCAGTTTTAATATGTTCTGCACCATTTGCTCTTGCTTTGTCTCTATTGTGTTTTAATATTAATATAATATTGTGTTTTATCTTGGTTTAATAACGAAACCTGCACGCTGAAGCAGGTGTGTGGAAATTGGAACGAAACTACAGGCAACCAAACTAGAGGCAACCAAACTAGAGTCAGGATGTGCTGCCTTGAACTCGGTTTCACCCTCTCTCTCTAGACGTGCTGTCCAAATTGGTGCACTCTGCTAAACCAGCTTTTTGCCTCCTTGATCCCCTACCTGCTAAACTTTACATAGAGCTTTTCTTGGTTCCTTGGCCCAACAATCTTAAATACTCTAAATATGTCACTTAAGTCTGATGTTTTACCCTCCGCTTTTAAGACAGCCGTGATCAGGCCTTTATTTAAAAAAACAAACCTTGACCCTGAAGTCTTAAATAAGTATAGGCAGATCTCTAATCTCCCGTTTCTTTCAGAAATACTTGGAAAAAGATGTAGCTGCTCAGCTGATAGCCCATATGTCCTCTAACAGTCTGTGAAATAGTTCAGTCAGGCTTCAGGTGTTTTCACTCTACTGAAACCGCGCTTACTAGAGTAACTAATGATTTTTTATTAGCTATGGATGCTGGTGCTAGTTCTATTCTTACTCTGCTTGATCTGAGTGCAGCATTTGACACGGTCGATCACACTATATTGTTAAAGCGCCTGGAAAACCAAATTGGCATTTGTGGCCTGGCGCTCTCTTGGTTTAAATCTTATCTCTCTGAGAGAAAGCAGTGTGTCCACTATAATAATGTGACCTCTGAATACCGTAAGCTTAACTATGGTGTTCCTCAGGGATCAGTCCTTGGCCCTCTTCTATTCTCTATTTACGTGCTCCCTTTGGGTGACATTATTTGTAGTTACAACATTAACTTCCATTGTTATGCTGACGATACTCAGATTTTCTTACCTATCCAGCACAATGACCGCTCTGAATTGGCTAACCTTGAGGCAGTCTTTGTGCTATTAAGTGTTGGAGGTCTTCAAATTTCCTGATGCTTAACACAGGCAAGACTGAAATGCTGGTCATTGGTCCCCCTACGCATAAGCATCTTTTTAGTGATCGTACCCTAAATTTTGACAACTGCATCATCTCTCAAAACTCTTCAGCTAAAAACCCCACCTCTGTAACATTGCTAAAATTAGGCCCTTTCTAAGTATGGCTGATGCAGAAACCATTGTTCACGCATTCGTCACGTCTCGCCTCGATTACTGCAATGTTCTTTACTCTGGCCTGCCTGCCTCTACTACCAATAATCTTCAGCTGGTCCAGAATGCTGCTGCTAGAATTCTGACCAGAACGAGGAAGTTTGATCACATTACCCCTGTCCTGGCTTCCCTTCATTGGCTCCCAATTCATGCAAGGGCAGATTTAATGGTCCTCTTATTAACATATAAAATTTACATGGGCCTGCGCCTTCCTACCTGTCTCACTTAATTACACCCTGTAACCCACCTCGCACCCTGCACTCTCAAGATTCTGGACTATTAGTCATTCCAAGAGGTAAAACGAAGTCCGCTGGCAACCGAGCCTTTTCCTACTGCTCTCCCTTCCTCTGGAATAGTTTACCTAAGTTAGGGAGGCAAACTCTCCATACCTTTAAAACAAGACTAATCTATTTTCTCAAACTTATGGATAATATAATTTTGATTTGAATTTATTATAGACATGTAAAGCCATTTGAGACTATAAATAGTGATATTGGGCTCTAAATAAACTTATTATTATTATTTTATTTTTATTTGTTAGAGTCATTTCATAAAGTAGAGATAAATTTATTTTGTAGTAACTAATTTTGTATTTCAGTATTTGGGCTTAACTTTGTAAAGAAATCATTTATGCTCTTATTGTGAATCTTCACTGTTTTTCGTGCAATGGCAGAGCAGTAGAGTGGTGGAGCAGTAGAGTGGCGGAGCAGCAGTAGAGTGGAGGAGCAGTGGAGTGGCGGAGGAGTAGAGTGGAGGAGCAGTGGAGTGGCGGAGCAGTCGAGTGGAGGAGCAGTAGAGTGGCGGAGCAGTAGAGTGGAGGAGCAGTAGAGTTGTGGAGCAGTAGAGTGGCGGAGCAGCAGTAGAGTGGAGGAGCAGTGGAGTGGTGGAGCAGTGGAGTGGTGGAGCAGTGGAGTGGAGGAGCAGTGGAGTGGCGGAGCAGTAGAGTGGCGGAGCAGTAGAGTGGAGGAGCAGTGGAGTGGCGGAGGAGTAGAGTGGAGGAGCAGTGGAGTGGCGGAGCAGTCGAGTGGAGGAGCAGTAGAGTGGCGGAGCAGTAGAGTGGAGGAGCAGTAGAGTTGTGGAGCAGTAGAGTGGCGGAGCAGCAGTAGAGTGGAGGAGCAGTAGAGTGGAGGAGCAGTGGAGTGGTGGAGCGGTAGTGGCGGAGCAGTAGAGTGGAGGAGCAGTGGAGTGGAGGAGCAGTAGAGTGGCGGAGCAGCAGTAGAGTGGAGGAGCAGTAGAGTGGCGGAGCAGTAGAGTGGCGGAGCAGTAGAGTGGAGGAGCAGTAGAGTTGTGGAGCAGTAGAGTGGCGGAGCAGCAGTAGAGTGGAGGAGCAGTAGAGTGGAGGAGCAGTGGAGTGGTGGAGCGGTAGTGGCGGAGCAGTAGAGTGGAGGAGCAGTGGAGTGGAGGAGCAGTATAGTGGAGGAGCAGTGGAGTGGAGGAGCAGTGGAGTGGCGGAGCAGTAGAGTGGAGGAGCAGTGGAGTGGCGGAGGAGTAGAGTGGAGGAGCAGTGGAGTGGCGGAGCAGTCGAGTGGAGGAGCAGTAGAGTGGCGGAGGAGTAGAGTGGAGGAGCAGTAGAGTTGTGGAGCAGTAGAGTGGCGGAGCAGCAGTAGAGTGGAGGAGCAGTAGAGTGGAGGAGCAGTGGAGTGGTGGAGCGGTAGTGGCGGAGCAGTAGAGTGGAGGAGCAGTGGAGTGGAGGAGCAGTAGAGTGGCGGAGCAGCAGTAGAGTGGAGGAGCAGTAGAGTGGCGGAGCAGTAGAGTGGCGGAGCAGTAGAGTGGAGGAGCAGTAGAGTTGTGGAGCAGTAGAGTGGCGGAGCAGCAGTAGAGTGGAGGAGCAGTAGAGTGGAGGAGCAGTGGAGTGGTGGAGCGGTAGTGGCGGAGCAGTAGAGTGGAGGAGCAGTGGAGTGGAGGAGCAGTATAGTGGAGGAGCAGTGGAGTGGAGGAGCAGTGGAGTGGCGGAGCAGTAGAGTGGAGGAGCAGTGGAGTGGCGGAGCAGTACAGTGGTGGAGCAGTGGAGTGGCGGAGCAGTAGAGTGGCGGAGCAGTGGAGTGGCGGAGCAGTAGAGTGGTGGAGCAGTAGAGTGGAGGAGCAGTGGAGTGGAGGAGCAGTGGAGTGGCGGAGCAGTAGAGTGGAGGAGCAGTGGAGTGGCGGAGCAGTACAGTGGTGGAGCAGTGGAGTGGTGGAGCAGTAGAGTGACGTGGTGGAGCAGTAGAGTGGAGGAGCAGTGGAGCGGAGGAGCAGTGGAGCGGAGGAGCAGTGGAGTGGTGGAGCAGTACAGTGGTGGAGCAGTGGAGCGGTGGAGCAGTAGGGTGGAGGAGCAGTGGAGTGGTGGAGCGGTAGTGGCGGAGGAGTAGAGAGGAGGAGCAGTAGAGTGGAGGAGCAGTGGAGTGGAGGAGCAGTGGAGTGGCGGAGCAGTAGAGTGGCGGAGCAGTGGAGTGGAGGAGCAGTGGAGTGGCGGAGCAGTAGAGTGGTGGAGCAGTGGAGTGGTGGAGCAGTGGAGTGGCGGAGCAGTAGAGTGGAGGAGCAGTGGAGTGGAGGAGCAGTGGAGTGGCGGAGCAGTGGAGTGGAGGAGCAGTGGAGTGGCGGAGCAGTAGAGTGGAGGAGCAGTGGAGTGGAGGAGCAGTGGAGTGGTGGAGCAGTACAGTGGTGGAGCAGTGGAGCGGTGGAGCAGTAGAGTGGAGGAGCAGTAGAGTGGCGGAGCAGTAGAGTGGAGGAGCAGTGGAGTGGAGGAGCAGTGGAGTGATGGAGCAGTGGAGTGGTGGAGCAGTACAGTGGTGGAGCAGTGGAGCGGCGGAGCAGTAGGGTGGAGGAGCAGTGGAGTGGCACATTAGGCTGAGGTCACATGTTGTAGAGAGTGCTGCATGTTTACTGCATTTTAAAGAAGCAGGGCTCTCCCTGAAAATACTGCACTGTGCCCATTGTTATACTGTGGAACTGGTCCTGGTTTCAGGGAAGAACACTTTGTGTAGGCTGAGAAAGTTTTAGGACCAGAGGGTTCTCTGCAAGCGTAGTGTAGTGTGGACAAGGCATTCAAGTCTTAAGGCCCATTCTGTTTAAACTGTGGGACTGGACTGCAACCTTTTACCTGAGTGGGAATGTGATGGCCCTCTGGGACTGATGGACATGCTCTCTCTCTCTCTCTCTCTGGAATGTCATTCTTACCCCCTCTTTGAGCAGGAATGTTTGACTCCTGGAGTACATGGACTGCATGTGTGTGTGTGTGTGTGTGTGTGTTCTTTGGTTCTTCCGGAATAGGCTCATGTTGGAGTGGCAGACATATCCCTGACCCTGCGTGTGTCGCACACAGGGCGGCTTTGTTTCCACAGTGACAGCTGCCCACATTCCTCACACAGACTAAAGCAAAAACCAGATGGAACAGTAGACACCTATTCATTATGAGAAATCTTCACTTTTACCCTCAATGTTAAGATATTACCGTTTTCTTCAAAACACATTTTTTCCCTTTACTTGATCTCTCCTTATCTGTGCAGCCTGGCATTGTAAAGGCACTGTATTACCACTATTTTATGCCATGATAATTACACCAGTGCTGAGCAGATGCCGTTTTTAAGTATACAAAAACTGACTCTGAGACGTACCTTATATGTTTTGTGAAAGCAAGGTGTCTGCGTTGAGGTTGATTCCTCTGAACAGAAATGAGGTCATGGAGAAAATCTCCCCAGTGTTTAACAGAGCTCAGGATGTCCGATCATACATGGCATGGCATTTCTGTTTGCCCTCTGACAGTGAAACAGGAAGGACATTCAGACCACAGAGAGACAGTCATTTAACACTAACCCTAACCCTAACCCAAAATCAGTCGTTTAACACTAACCCTAACCCAAAATCAGACATTTAACACTAACACTAACCCTAACCCAAAATCAGACATTTAACACTAACCCTAACCCAAAATCAGACATTTCACACTAACCCTAACCCAAAATCAGACATTTAACACTAACCCTAACCCAAAATCAGACATTTAACACTAACCCTAACCCAAAATCAGTCATTTAACACCAACCCTAACCCAAAATCAGACATTTAACACTAACCCTAACCCAAAATCAGTCATTTCACACTAACCCTAACCCAAAATCAGTCATTTAACACTAACACTAACCCTAACCCAAAATCAGACATTTAACACTAACCCTAACCCAAAATCAGTCATTTAACACTAACCCTAACCCAAAATCAGTCATTTAACACTAACACTAACCCTAACCCAAAATCAGTCATTTAACACTAACACTAACCCAAAATCAGACATTTAACACTAACCCTAACCCAAAATCAGTCATTTAACACTAACCCTAACCCAAAATCAGTCATTTAACACTAACCCTAACCCAAAATCAGTCATTTAACACTAACCCTAACCCAAAATCAGACATTTAACACTAACCCTAACCCAAAATCAGTCATTTAACACTAACCCTAACCCAAAATCAGTCATCTCACACTAACACTAACACTAACCCAAAATCAGTCATTTAACACTAACCCTAACCCAAAATCAGTCATTTCACACTAACACTAACCCAAAATCAGTCATTTAACACTAACCCTAACCCAAACCCAAAATCAGTCATCTCATACTAACCCTAACCCAAAATCAGTCATTTAACACTAACCCTAACCCAAAATCAGTCATTTAACACTAACCCTAACCCAAACCCAAAATCAGTCATCTCACACTAACCCTAACCCAAAATCAGACATTTAACACTAACCCTAACCCAAAATCAGACATTTCACACTAACCCTAACCCAAAATCAGACATTTAACACTAACCCTAACCCAAAATCAGTCATTTAACACTAACCCTAACCCAAAATCAGTCATCTCACACTAACACTAACACTAACCCAAAATCAGTCATCTCACACTAACCCTAACCCAAAATCAGTCATTTAACACTAACCCTAACCCAAAATCAGTCATCTCACACTAACCCTAACCCAAAATCAGTCATTTAACACTAACCCTAACCCAAAATCAGTCATTTAACACTAACACTAACCCTAACCCAAAATCAGACATTTAACACTAACCCTAACCCAAAATCAGTCATTTAACCCTAACCCAAACCCAAAATCAGTCATCTCACACTAACCCTAACCCAAAATCAGACATTTAACACTAACCCTAACCCAAAATCAGACATTTCACACTAACCCTAACCCAAAATCAGACATTTAACACTAACCCTAACCCAAAATCAGTCATTTAACACTAACCCTAACCCAAAATCAGTCATCTCACACTAACACTAACACTAACCCAAAATCAGTCATCTCACACTAACCCTAACCCAAAATCAGTCATTTAACACTAACCCTAACCCAAAATCAGTCATTTAACACTAACACTAACCCTAACCCAAAATCAGACATTTAACACTAACCCTAACCCAAAATCAGTCATTTAACACTAACACTAACCCTAACCCAAAATCAGACATTTAACACTAACCCTAACCCAAAATCAGTCATTTAACACTAACACTAACCCTAACCCAAAATCAGACATTTAACACTAACCCTAACCCAAAATCAGTCATTTAACACTAACACTAACCCTAACCCAAAATCAGACATTTAACACTAACCCTAACCCAAAATCAGACATTTAACACTAACCCTAACCCAAAATCAGACATTTAACACTAACCCTAACCCAAAATCAGTCATTTAACAGTGTCCTTGAGACAGAGCTTTGTCAAGTAAAACCAACATTTGGACAGAAACTTCATTTTTCTGATTGGTCCATTGGAAGCCTGATGTCCCAAACCTTTTCTTTTAGACTTGGAGGGTTAATGGATGTTCACTTACTCTGAACATCACTGAACACACAAGAGAAGGGATGGACATAAAAAGACACACACACACACACACACACACACACTCTTTTGCAAGCTCTCTATCTGTCTCTCTGAAGCCTGAAAAGGGGGATAAAGAAGAGAGAAAAGGAGGGAAAGAAAGGTAAAGAGTGAGTAAAGTAACAAATTTCTCCCTCTCTCTATCTCTCTCTCTCTCTCTCTCTCTCTCTCTGACTCACAGAGGTGTGAGCAGGTCTGTGTGGGGGAGGGATCACTGTGTCATTCTCATGGACAAATGTCCACTCCCAGCTCTTCCTGCTGAAATATGAGACTCTTGGACAACACATATCTATTTTGTGTGTGTGTGTGTGAATAAAGGAGTTAGAATGAGAGAAAGAAAGAATACACAGCAGAAGGTAGACAGAGGGAGAGGAAAAATGACAGGCGTAAGGGACAATGACACAGTAAAATTCCACCAAGTTCTGGTCTTCGCCCGCAACATGGAATTCCCAGACGCTGCGCCGGTGCTGTTGCAGGTTCATCATGCAGACAGAACTTCAACTCCACTTCTGTTTCTCTGAAATACTCAGTACAGTGCATCTGAATTCATCATTTGTACAACATAGTTTTAGAAGGAAGTTCCCTGTAAAACCACAAATATTAAAGCACTCACAATATTGAGGACCATTCTGTGTTTTTTCACATGGTTTATCACAGTGTGTTATGACACACGTAAATGGAGTTCAGCTTGAAGGAGGTCGTAAGCTTATGTTGATGTCTTCTGTGCATTTTCAGAGAGTCCTCACTTAACGTCCTTGCCTGCTTAACTGGATGAGACTCTGATTGGCTGGTTTCTCAGTGGTCTCGGGTTTCTGATATCTGCTCTCTTGGCTCTTAACCACACCCCCTTTCTGCCTCGGGGCGTCAAGGAATAACGGCAGTCCCTTGTACTATATGTGTGTGTGTGTGTGAGAGAGAGAGAGAGAGAGAGAGAGAGGAGAGAGACATTCCTTTCCTGACTGAAACTAAGGGTTTGCAGAGGAGAGAGGGCGAGAGTACACTTAGCGCATGCAGAGCTTCAAAGAGCAAGAAGAACTCTTAGGAGAATATAGGTTTCCTTTTTTTTCCAGGACATTGAAGTAAAACTCTCTCTCTCCCCCATCGAGTTGTTTGCACTGCTTAGATCTAGTGAAAGGGGAGGCTCTGAGCACAGGAGACAACGACTGACACACATGCTCACACACACTCACACGCTACCACAACTGAACACAGGAGACAACGACTGACACACATGCTCACACACACTCACACGCTACCACAACTGAACACAGGAGACTACAACGGCTGACACACATGCTCACACACACTCACACGCTACCGCAACTGAACACAGCATTCTACAGGGAAGGCAGTACAACCACGAAACAGACGGAAACAGAGAAAAGAGAGAGAGAGGGAGGGAGAGGGAGAGAGCGATTATTCTGCGTGCTGATGAAGGATGGTATGCTCTTTCTTTTTTTGGCTGCAGTTGGAGCAAGTTTGAGGTAAGAACTTTTTTTCATATTGTCCTTATTTTTTTTTTTTTATCCCTATCATTCTGTCCTTGTGTATGTGTGTGTTTGTGCGCGGGCGTGCGTGTGTGTGTGTGAGTGTGTGAGTACTGGCTCTATGTTGGCATGTTTATATACTTGTTTTTCTGTGTTGTAGAACTTTCTGTGCAACAGTACTGCTAAATTGCAAGAAAGACACACACACACACACGCACAGACAGGAGACTAAGGACTCCAGTTGTCACTCTAACAGTTTTTCACGTGTAGTGAGATAACTTTGGGGAAAGGTCCACAAGCAGAATTAGAACAGATGACTTTGGGGATGTAGAAAAGCAGATGTTTCTAAGGCTGTCTTTGGAACTCCCTGATTCTGTTCTGTCTGTGTTGGACACAGAGTTTGTGTTTTATTGTGGTCACTGGTGAGCAGCTGTCAGTTGTCAGTCTCTCTCTTCCTGCTAATCTGCAGAGGGACTCAAGGCTCCTCGGCCTCCGGGGCTGCACTTCACTGACTGCTGGTCCAGGGCTCTTCCCGTTTGTGACACTCTCTGTGAGCTTTAGGATGCCTACTGAGATACCTATGGGAGAGTGCTAAAATGTGTAGTGTTTATGGGAGTAACCATCGTGTGAGGAGTTGTATTATTTTTCTGTGGTCATTGTTATTCTATTAATAGTTCCCTGTGCAGGGAATGTGTCGGCAGCTGCAGGGAAGGAAGAGTTGTGGAGAGGAGGGGTTATTGGGGAACACAGGACCATGGCCACAATCAGGATACAGGGATTCTGCCATAAGAACATGATGGCAATGTTGCAGTTCATGTTGAATTGTGACACCGATCTCAGTAACGATTTGCCGTAGCTTGTTCTTGTATTCGTGTGTGTGTGTGTGTGTGTGTGTGTGTGTGTGTGCGTGTGTCTGTATGTGTTCTCACTGTGTGTGCATGGTGTTTCCTCTGAACAACCTGCTGATTCTGAGACATCAGTGATACACTTATTCCGTCTGCTGTGCCATCAGTGCCCAGAGAGAGAGAGAGAGAGAGAGAGAGAGAGAGAGGGCGAGTGAGAGAGGCTGATTCTGTCCAAACCAGGAGCGATGGTTACATGAGAATGAAACAGTAGTTGTAACATATTTGAGTTCACGCCTGTGAAATGATAGCTATTCTTTGATATCTGTTAAAACAGAGCATCATTATTGCAGCCTATAAATATTACAATCTGTTTAACACTGCTCTACTGATCAGCACAATTACTGTGTATACATTTAAGACACAGAAAAATCCTTTGTTAAAAGCCCTGTTATGCATTGTTGCCTTCACAGAACAATATATAGCCAAACCATATTTTCTCTCCCATAGTCCAGGATTAGGGTTAGGGTTAGGGTTAGGGTTAGGGTTAGTTCACCAGTTCCCAGCCAATACAGACTCAGATACTCTGTTTACAGAGGTGACTGATGAGGCTGGAGATTCACTAATATTAATTACACACAGATGCCTCTTTGACACGTGGGATTGACTGGGCTTGGTCTGTAGAACATTTCCTGTGTGATTCATTATGTGTGCCTGGGAAATACAGCCTGCTAAAAATATACATTCACTAGTACATGGAAGCAGTTTTTATGGCACAAACTGAAGACATAAGCCAAACCGAATGTATATGGTATTTTCAATACAGTCTTGGCTGTAGAAAGACTGCTGTGTTGAAAAACGTATAAGCCTGCAGAAATATCTTACAGCGGAACAGGTTTTGTAAACACGCTTTGTCTGTTGTTTGAACGAGTCCGAGTTTCTTGCCTTAGTTGAGACTTGTTTTTGGGAGGTATGAGTTCATTGTGAAACTGTGTTTGACGCATATGGGAATGACTGACTGCTCTTCCTCTGTCATACACCAGGACTCTTATGCAGCACGTTTATGCAGATGCATCTGAGTCGGTCCACAGGCCACATGGCCGACACAGAGTTCTGGTTCTTACCAGCACCAGTCTCCCCGTCCCACAGGAGAAAAGCACTGACTTGAGGAGGGAGTAGGACTTAATATCACGGCCACTGTAGCTGCGGAGCAAACCACACCCAAACATCATGACTCTGTCTTCTCGAGGCCACACCCAAACACTGTGACCCCGCCTCCTCAGGTGCCAGACTTTGTAAAGGCGTCATTTCAATGAAGATCTGAAGAATTAATTCAATGGAGACTTAATTTTCCTTTGAGCAAACGACAGCAAATTCATGTCAAGTATATCCAAATGTTTGTCTTTGTGTGCATTTCCACAGTTAACGAAAATATAGCTACCTCAAATCATCACCACCCAGGTAACGTTTAGATAACATATGATGCTGGATAACTAATTGTCAGAAGAACCTCGTACTTGCAGTAGGTGAGATAATTACTTCTAAAATGCAACAATGAATCAATAATCAATAACCAACAGCAATATTCAAGTAATAAAAGATGCAAAAGCAAAATTTCCTTATGAAGTTTAAACTGGCTCCAACAACTCATTCTCATATGTCATTCTGGAAATAGGTCACTGGTGCAGAGGCATGTCTGTGGCTGTGTGTCTGTGGATACAGTGACGTGTCTGTGACTGTGTGTCTGTGGATACAGTGATGTGTCTGTGGCTTTGTGTCTGTGGATACAGTGACGTGTCTGTGGCTGTGTGTCTGTGGATACAGTGACATGTCTGTGGCTGTGTGTCTGTGGATACAGTGACGTGTCTGTGGCTGTGTCTGTGGCTGTGTGTCTGTGGATACAGTGACATGTTTGTGGCTGTGTGTCTGTGGATACAGTGACGTGTCTGTGGCTGTGTGTCTGTGGATACAGTGACGTGTCTGTGGCCCAGTGTCTGTGGATACAGTGACGTGTCTGTGGCTGTGTGTCTGTGGATACAGTGACGTGTCTGTGGCTGTGTGTCTGTGGATACAGTGACGTGTCTATGGCTGTGTGTCTGTGGATACAGTGATGTGTCTGTGGCTGTGTGTCTGTGGATACAGTGACGTGTCTGTGGCTGTGTGTCTGTGGATACAGTGACATGTCTGCGGCCCAGTGTTTGTGGATACAGTGACGTGTCTGTGGCTGTGTGTCTGTGGATACAGTGACATGTCTGTGGCTGTGTGTCTGTGGATACAGTGATGTGTCTGTGGCTGTGTGTCTGTGGATACAGTGACGTGTCTATGGCTGTGTGTCTGTGGATACAGTGACATGTCTGTGGTTGTGTGTCTGTGGATACAGTGACATGTTTGTGGCTGTGTGTCTGTGGATACAGTGACGTGTCTGTGGTTGTGTGTCTGTGGATACAGTGATGTGTCTGTGGCTGTGTGTCTGTGGATACAGTGACGTGTCTGTGGCTGTGTGTCTGTGGATACAGTGACATGTTTGTGGCTGTGTGTCTGTGGATACAGTGACATGTCTGTGGTTGTGTGTCTGTGGATACAGTGATGTGTCTGTGGCTGTGTGTCTGTGGATACAGTGACGTGTCTGTGGCTGTGTGTCTGTGGATACAGTGACGTGTCTGTGGCTGTGTGTCTGTGGATACAGTGACGTGTCTGTGGCTGTGTGTCTGTGGATACAGTGACGTGTCTGTGGCTGTGTGTCTGTGGATACAGTGGCGTGTCTGTGGCTGTGTGTCTGTGGATACAGTGACATGTCTGTGGCTGTGTGTCTGTGGATACAGTGACGTGTCTGTGGCTGTGTGTCTGTGGATACAGTGGCGTGTCTGTGGCTGTGTGTCTGTGGATACAGTGACGTGTCTGTGGCTGGGTGTCTGTAGATACAGTGATATGTTTGTGGCTGTGTGTTTGTAGATACAGTGATATGTTTGTGGCTGTGTGTTTGTGGATACAGTGACATGTCTGTGGCTGTGTGTCTGTGGATACAGTGACATGTCTGTGGCCCAGTGTTTATGGATACAGTGACATGTCTGTGGCTGTGTGTCTGTGGATACAGTGATATGTTTGTGGCTGTGTGTCTGTGGATACAGTGATGTGTCTGTGGCTGTGTGTTTGTGGATACAGTGACATGTTTGTGGCTGTGTGTCTGTGGATACAGTGACATGTCTGTGGCTGTGTGTCTGTAGATACAGTGATATGTTTGTGGCTGTGTGTTTGTGGATACAGTGACATGTTTGTGGCTGTGTGTCTGTGGATACAGTGACGTGTCTGTGGCTGTGTGTCTGTGGATACAGTGACGTGTCTGTGGCTGTGTGTCTGTGGATACAGTGACGTGTCCGTGGCTGTGTGTTTGTGGATACAGTGACGTGTCTGTGGCTGTGTGTCTGTGGATACAGTGATATGTCTGTGGCTGTGTGTTTGTGGATACAGTGACGTGTCTGTGGCTGTGTGTCTGTGGATACAGTGACATGTTTGTGGCTGTGTGTCTGTGGATACAGTGACATGTCTGTGGCTGTGTGTCTGTAGATACAGTGATATGTTTGTGGCTGTGTGTCTGTGGATACAGTGACATGTCTGTGGCTGTGTGTCTGTGGATACAGTGACGTGTCTGTGGCTGTGTGTCTGTGGATACAGTGACGTGTCTGTGGCTGTGTGTCTGTGGATACAGTGACGTGTCGGTGGCTGTGTGTCTGTGGATACAGTGACATGTCTGTGGCTGTAAGTCTGTGGATACAGTGACGTGTCTGTGGCTGTGTGTCTGTGGATACAGTGACATGTCTGTGGCTGTGTGTCTGTGGATACAGTGAAATGTTTGTGGCTGTGTGTGTCTTACATCACCTAAAGGCTGCTGACCACTTGCCATGGTAATAGAGGTCTGTGGACAGAGGAAATAGTGTAGAAGCCAAATTGTAGTGTAGAATGAAATTGTAACGTGGTCATCTCTCCTCTAATTAATAACTCAAACTAACAGGCTCAGCATTGTTAAAACCACGTCTCTAGGTTCAGGGAGGAGAATAGCACAACAAGAATATGGTTTGGTAGAAAACAGGTAAGTACGTATTAGAGAAAAAGAAATATATTCACTGAAAAATGATACACCGTCTCCACATGCGCTCATCGCTGGGTCTGTCTCGCCATCTAATACACCGTCTCCACATGCGCTCATCGCTGGGTCTGTCTCGCCATCTAATACACCGTCTCCACATGCGCTCATCGCTGGCTCTGTCTCGCCATCTAATGCACCGTGTCCGCATGCGCTCATCGCTGGGTCTGTCTCGCCATCTAATGCACCGTGTCCACATGCGCTCATCGCTGGGTCTGATTCGTCATCTAATGCACCGTCTCCACATGCGCTCACCGCTGGGTCTGTCTCGCCATCTAATGCACCGTGTCCACATGCGTTCATCGCTGGGTCTGACTCGCCATCTAATGCACCGTGTCCGCATGCGCTCATCGCTGGGTCTGACTCGTCATCTAATGCACCGTCTCCACATGCGCTCATCGCTGGGTCTGACTCGCCATCTAATGCACCGTGTCCACATGCGCTCATCGCTGGGTCTGTCTCGCCATCTAATGCACCGTGTCCACATGCGCTCATCGCTGGGTCTGTCTCGCCATCTAATACACCGTCTCCACATGCGCTCATCGCTGGGTCTGTCTCGCCATCTAATGCACCGTGTCCACATGCGCTCATCGCTGGGTCTGTCTCGCCATCTAATACACCGTCTCCACATGCGCTCATCGCTGGCTCTGTCTCGCCATCTAATGCACCGTCTCCACATGCGCTCATCGCTGGGTCTGTCTCGCCATCTAATACACCGTCTCCACATGCGCTCATCGCTGGCTCTGTCTCGCCATCTAATGCACCGTGTCCACATGCGCTCATCGCTGGGTCTGACTCGCCATCTAATGCACCGTGTCCACATGCGCTCATCGCTGGGTCTGTCTCGCCATCTAATGCACCGTCTCCACATGCGCTCATCGCTGGGTCTGTCTCGCCATCTAATGCACCGTGTCCACATGCGCTCATCGCTGGCTCTGTCTCGCCATCTAATGCACCGTGTCCACATGCGCTCATCGCTGGGTCTGTCTCGCCATCTAATACACCGTCTCCACATGCGCTCATCGCTGGGTCTGTCTCGCCATCTAATACACCGTCTCCACATGCGCTCATCGCTGGCTCTGTCTCGCCATCTAATGCACCGTGTCCACATGCGCTCATCGCTGGGTCTGACTCGCCATCTAATACACCGTCTCCACATGCGCTCATCGCTGGCTCTGTCTCGCCATCTAATGCACCGTGTCCACATGCGCTCATCGCTGGGTCTGTCTCGCCATCTAATGCACCGTCTCCACATGCGCTCAT
Organism: Chanos chanos; assembly: GCF_902362185.1. NCBI lineage: Eukaryota > Metazoa > Chordata > Actinopteri > Gonorynchiformes > Chanidae > Chanos > Chanos chanos. The sequence goes on from NC_044495.1 coordinate 107,832, forward strand.
CACTGGGTCTGGCTCGCCATCTAATACACCGTCTCCACATGCGCTCATCACTGGGTCTGTCTCGCCATCTAATGCACCGTCTCCACATGCGCTCATCACTGGGTCTGGCTCGCCATCTAATGCACCGTGTCCACATGCGCTCATCGCTGGGTCTGTCTCGCCATCTAATACACCGTCTCCACATGCGCTCATCGCTGGGTCTGTCTCGCCATCTCATGCACCGTGTCCACATGCGCTCATCGCTGGGTCTGTCTCGCCATCTAATACACCGTCTCCACATGCGCTCATCGCTGGCTCTGTCTCGCCATCTAATGCACCGTGTCCACATGCGCTCATCGCTGGGTCTGTCTCGCCATCTAATACACCGTCTCCACATGCGCTCATCGCTGGCTCTGTCTCGCCATCTAATGCACCGTGTCCACATGCGCTCATCGCTGGGTCTGACTCGCCATCTAATGCACCGTGTCCACATGCGCTCATCGCTGGGTCTGTCTCGCCATCTAATGCACCGTCTCCACATGCGCTCATCGCTGGGTCTGTCTCGCCATCTAATGCACCGTGTCCACATGCGCTCATCGCTGGCTCTGTCTCGCCATCTAATGCACCGTGTCCACATGCGCTCATCGCTGGGTCTGTCTCGCCATCTAATACACCGTCTCCACATGCGCTCATCGCTGGCTCTGTCTCGCCATCTAATGCACCGTGTCCACATGCGCTCATCGCTGGGTCTGACTCGCCATCTAATACACCGTCTCCACATGCGCTCATCGCTGGGTCTGGCTCGCCATCTAATACACCGTGTCCACATGCGCTCATCACTGGGTCTGTCTCGCCATCTAATACACCGTGTCCACATGCGCTCATCGCTGGGTCTGGCTCGCCATCTAATACACCGTCTCCACATGCGCTCATCGCTGGGTCTGTCTCGCCATCTAATACACCGTCTCCACATGCGCTCATCGCTGGGTCTGGCTCGCCATCTAATACACCGTGTCCACATGCGTTCATCGCTGGGTCTGTCTCGCCATCTAATACACCGTGTCCACATGCGTTCATCGCTGGGTCTGTCTCGCCATCTAATGCACCGTGTCCGCATGCGCTCATCGCTGGGTCTGTCTCGCCATCTAATGCACCGTGTCCACATGCGCTCATCGCTGGGTCTGGCTCGCCATCTAATACACCGTCTCCACATGCGCTCATCGCTGGGTCTGGCTCGCCATCTAATACACCGTCACGTGGTGGTAAGAGTCTCCTACAAAAAAAACAATCTGCATGGCGCAGAATACATTCGTTATGGCCGACTCTGCAAGCTTACAAAGCTGGTTACAAAAACTCTCTATTTCTTTAACTGAACAAGGGATGCACTTAGAAAGAACAAAATGCCGGAAAACTTAACTGCACTCGTGCATTGCAACAGCCCGTGCACGATGAAATGCATTAATTCACAATATAGCACAAGCTTAGAAAATTTGCGTTTTTCATAACAAAAAAAAATTCACATACAGTGTAACATTAAGAGAACATTTCCCCCAAGAACTTTTTACTCCTTTATACGCGACGAATTTAGTTCCCAGGTCTATCATTCACTTAACTATGTACACCAATACCATGCTCAACATGACTAGCGAATTTGCTAGCATAGCACAAGAAAAGAAACAACTCACCGGAGTTTCGCTCAACAGATGCAGACGCAGGAAAAGTTGCTCTACACGTTGCTCTAACACAGAGTTATCGTGATTTATGAAATAAAAACTGATTGAATCAAATGAAAAGACTCCTGTATGAAATACTGTCAGGCTGGCTTCTGGAACTTTCGCTGGCCTCTGTGCGAGATCAGTTCTATTCCTACATGTAGACTGCTGCTTTTTTTTCCGGAGGTGCGCCCTCTAAAGGAACGATCTATAACTGTCCTATAGAAAATAGGATTAATTCACGTGGGTTACAAAATTAAGTTTTGTTATGTAATACCTTTATGTGTTATTGTATTTCCTTTCACATTCTTTTTCTTTTTTTCTTTTTTTTGTTTAGTGCTAGTTTGTGTTTGTTTTGTCTTTGTCTAAGCTGTGTTAGTCTGTGCCTCCTCCACAGGTTCCGGGGCCAGGGGTCACTGACCATGCCATTGAATGCACTGAATGATTTTTACTTTTTTTCGGTCATGTTTCCGTTTGCATAAAATAGATATTATGGGATTGATTCAGTATCCTGCTCCAACCTTGCTTGATTTTATTGCATGTGTCACAAAACTAGTGTCAGTTACTCGTACTGTGGTTAAAACCTAGGAATGGCTGGGCACAGGACACTATGGAAAAAATGTTTTTTCAACTACAAATACAAATGGTTTCATTCACATTACGATTTTCAACCAATCAACACACACACACACACACACAGAAACACACACACACACACACACACACACACACACACACACAGGCACAAATGCAGGGATCATGCATATGAAAGACACAGCAAAGTAGAACTAGTCTTTCAATTTTTTTTTTACTTGTGTGTGTGTGTGTGTGTGTGTGTACATTAGTGTGTATGGGTGTTTGAGTAAGTGTGTGTGTGTGTGTGTGTGTTAGTGTGTATGGGTGTTTGTGTGTGTGGGTGTGGGTGTGGGTGTGTATGTGTTAGTGTGTATGGGTATTGTGTGTGTGTCGTGTGTGTGGGTGTGTGTGTGTGTGTGTTGTGTGTGTGTGTTGTGTGTGTGTGTGTGTGTGTGTGTGTGTTAGTGTGTATGGGTGTTTGTGTGTGTGTTTGTGTGTGTGTGTTGTGTGTGTGGGTTAGTGTGTATGGGTGTGTGTGTGTGTGTGTGTTAGTGTGTGTGTGTGTGTTGTGTGTGTGTGTGTGTGTGTGTATACTGTATACAGACAGCTCATTAGAGGCCTGAATTCCTGCCCTGCACAGCTCGGCCCCCGTTTTGTTGAAGCTTATTGTCCATGAACAATCACACTTTCATTTCATAATTAATTACTGATACACACTCAAACACTCACTGAAGATTTTACAGCAGTTAGAGCAAAAGTGCTCAGAGACAGACACTGAAATAAGAACAGAAGGGGTGGGGTGCAGTGCTAACTTCTCTTCAGAAGGGTTTTATCTTTTCTATTCAATTTGTCTTTCTGTGTGTGTGTGTGTGTGTGTGTGTGCGCGCGCATCCATGTGTGTCATTTTGACCTGTACACTCATAGTCAAGGTAATACTATAGGAAATACTATATGAGGGGAAACCAGGAAGGTGTTTCCCATACATTCTCATACAGTCTCTTTGTCTTTTTCTCTCTCACACACACTCTCTCTCTCCCACACACTCACTCTCTCACACACACTTATTCTGTCAAACACAGTCACTGTGTGAGGCACACATGTCTGTGTATCGTCTGTGAGGAGCGGAGGAGCGGTTTGTGGTTCACAGTGTTGTATCTAAGGCATCGGTTAAATGTGTGGAGAACGGGCACTCACAGCTCTTAATAATGTGTTTCAGTCATATGTATGTGTCCTCTCTGTGTAGCCTGGTCTCACTGAGTGCTGTGAAGTCGAGGGCCACAGGTGCTGTTCTATGGTGGGGTCTGTCAGGTGTTTCAGGTGTTTCATGTCCAGGAGTGTGCGAATGTTCCACAAAGCGATTTGCAAGTGAATATTTCTTTTTCTGGTTCTTCAACCACAGAGAGGGATGCTCCGACGGTTGTGGCTTACCGTCTGGATTTGGGGGAGCAGACAATTTTTGGACCACATTTTCCAGGTCCTTCCCCTTTAGGGATGAGCAGTGTGGGGCTGCTCGGACGCTATGGAAGCTGCTCCATCCCGTGATCTCAGCGACCTTCACTCCATTGCCGCCCGTGTGCATGGTTTGGCTAGGCACTCCCAGCCACATCCTTGGCCTGTACCTACCGCCATTTCACATCGCCACAGGGCTTTTGGGGTGGGGGGTGGAGCAAGGGGCTTGCACAGGGAGAAGAAGAAGAAGAAGAAATACTTTATTTGTCACACACTAAGCAGTGAAATGCAGCCTCTGCATTTAACCCACCCTAACACCAGTGAGCACACACACACACACACACACATACTATGAGCTAGGAGCAGTGGGCAGCCACTGGCACCCGGGGGCCTAGAACTTTTTGCCAGTGCCTTGGTCAAGGTCACTGACAGGAGTACTAATCTTAGCATGCATGTCTTTGTGGTGGGAGGAAACCGGAGCACCCGGAGGAGACCCACGCAAACACAGGGAGAACATGCAAACTCCACACAGAGAGGACCTGGGACTGCCAGGATTCAAATCCAGGGCCTTCTTGCTACGAGGCCACAGTGCCAACCACTGAGCCACGTAAAGCACTGGGAAAGGGTTAGGGTGAGGGTGTGGGTGCGCAGTCCTCATCTCACCATCTTGACTCCGCCAGAAAGACTTCCAGTGGCATGAGAAGCTCATAACGACCCTCGTCTGCCTGGAGCTGCAGGGGACTGCCGGCGGTCCAGTCCGCTGGGCTCCATACCTCCCAAGGTTTACCCACATGGCAGTGGGGCAGTGGTTGGTGGAACACCTCTAGGGACCACTGCAGCTCCAAGATTGCGAAACCTCTGTTATCATGGGCTGCCATGAGGAGGCACAGTAGGAGTCTTGGTGAGGGAACAGCTATGCACAGAAGACTGACACATTGCTTCCTGGACCCCAGCTGGGGTGGCCAGCGGCAGAGGCTGAAGGAGGGAGATTGCAGGCATCCCTACATGCAATGGCTCGCTTAGCAGACTGCACTAGACGCGTCACAACACCCTGCTAATAGTACAACTGGCCAGCCCACACAGACATGCACACACACACACACACACACATATATATTACAAAGAGAGAGAGAGAGAGAGAGAGATGATGATGATATAAATAAAGGGAGGGTGCTGTGATTATGACTCTGACTAGACAAGGCATCCCCAGTAGAACAGGTATCCCCAGTAGAACAGACATCCCCAGTAGAACAGGCATCCCCAGTAGAACAGACATCCCCAGTAGAACAGGCATCCCCAGTAGAACAGGTATCCCCAGTAGAACAGACATCCCCAGTAGAACAGGCATCCCCAGTAGAACAGACATCCCCAGTAGAACAGACATCCCCAGTAGAACAGGCATCCCCAGTAGAACAGACATCCCCAGTAGAACAGGTATCCCCAGTAGAACAGACATCCCCAGTAGAACAGACATCCCCAGTAGAACAGACATACCCAGTAGAACAGGCATCCCCAGTAGAACAGACATCCCCAGTAGAACAGACATCCCCAGTAGAACAATGTAAAGGTATAGGTGACCAGTGCACAGTTTGTGATAGGAGTCTGAATTTTCATTGCAGGTCAGCTGATGAGATGTTGTTTATCTGCTGAATGTTGTGTTAAGTTCTTTAAATGTTGCTGAAACGTTCTTGTAGTTACCTTGCTGTGAAGATTAGCAGTCAAAATGGGTTAAGGTTAGGTACCATGGTGGCGCAACCTTTCATTTGGGATAATTCTTCACAGCAAACAACATACATTTGCACAGACACAGTCAGGAGTTAGTGGGCTTTTCTGATGACAGTCAGGAGTTAGTGGGCTTTTCTGATGACAGTCAGTCAGGAGTTAGTGGGCTTTTCTGATGACAGTCAGGAGTTAGTGGGCTTTTCTGATGACATTCAGTCAGGAGTTAGTGGGCTTTTCTGATGACATTCAGTCAGGAGTTAGTGGGCTTTTCTGATGACATTCAGTCAGGAGTTAGTGGGCTTTTCTGATGACAGTCAGTCAGGAGTTAGTGGGCTTTTCTGATGACAGTCAGGAGTTAGTGGGCTTTTCTGATGACATTCAGTCAGGAGTTAGTGGGCTTTTCTGATGACATTCAGTCAGGAGTTAGTGGGCTTTTCTGATGACAGTCAGTCAGGAGTTAGTGGGCTTTTCTGATGACAGTCAGTCAGGAGTTAGTGGGCTTTTCTGATGACAGTCAGGAGTTAGTGGGCTTTTCTGATGACAGTCAGGAGTTAGTGGGCTTTTCTGATGACATTCAGTCAGGAGTTAGTGGGCTTTTCTGATGACAGTCAGTCAGGAGTTAGTGGGCTTTTCTGATGACAGTCAGTCAGGAGTTAGTGGGCTTTTCTGATGACATTCAGGAGTTAGTGGGCTTTTCTGATGACAGTCAGGAGTTAGTGGGCTTTTCTGATGACATTCAGTCAGGAGTTAGTGGGCTTTTCTGATGACATTCAGTCAGGAGTTAGTGGGCTTTTCTGATGACAGTCAGTCAGGAGTTAGTGGGCTTTTCTGATGACAGTCAGTCAGGAGTTAGTGGGCTTTTCTGATGACATTCAGTCAGGAGTTAGCGGGCTTTTCTGATGACATTCAGGAGTTAGTGGGCTTTTCTGATGACATTCAGTCAGGAGTTAGTGGGCTTTTCTGATGACAGTCAGGAGTTAGTGGGCTTTTCTGATGACATTCAGTCAGGAGTTAGTGGGCTTTTCTGATGACATTCAGTCAGGAGTTAGTGGGCTTTTCCGATGACATTCAGTCAGAAGTTAGTGGGCTTTTCTGATGACAGTTAGGAGTTAGTGGGCTTTTCTGATGACATTCAGGAGTTAGTGGGCCTTTCTGAAGACAGTCAGGAGTTAGTGGGCTTTTCTGATGACATTCAGTCAGGAGTTAGTGGGCTTTTCTGATGACATTCAGTCAGGAGTTAGTGGGCTTTTCTGATGACAGTCAGTCAGGAGTTAGTGGGCTTTTCTGATGACATTCAGTCAGGAGTTAGTGGGCTTTTCTGATGACATTCAGTCAGGAGTTAGTGGGCCTTTCAGTTGAATGATAAAAGAAAAACCCTAAAACAGACCATTCTTTGAGAACAGAAATCCAAGTTTGTTTTTGGTATAACATGACATATGAAAAGTCATTATGTTTTGCCATAGTTTCACAGTGCAGTGAAATGCATGTTCTTGGGAACAGCTCTTTAATACCGCTTAATATTTGGGTATTGTCACAAGCTGAATGAAACTGTAAATATCTCTTGTTTACCATGGCTCTTGCGGTTCAATTGACATTTCTATCTCGCACCCACATGCATGTGTGTGTTTGTGTGAGAGTGTATGTATGTGTGCATGTGTGCGTGTGTGTGTGAGTGTGTGTGTGTGTGAGAGAGACAGGTATTATTCAAATGTTTTCTGCATTCCACAACACTACACAGCTCATCTTCAAACATTCTTTGACCCTACATAAGACAAATGTTCTTCAAATGTTCTCTCAGTGGCAGTCTTTTAGATTGACAAAGTGGGAGAGTCCTAAAATGTGTCCCATTGCCGTAAACATTACTTCAAAGGGACTTTATAGCTCTCTGCTGCAGAAGGCAAGCTGAAGGAATGCACTAGCCCTCTGTGCTTCAAATCTGGCTATCCTAATAGAGCTTTTAGGATCATTTGATGCTCATCAATAAAATGCCTACAGCCCGGGGGACCTTAGACAAAAACTCCTGAGTTACATGAGCTACTGTCCTAGAGAAGTATAAAATCTCACCTGTTTTAGGCAAAGCCACTAGTCACTAAAGTTTCATTTCAATAATATAACAAACTTGTTCTACATTATGTTACACATGCACAGATATATTCCTCTCTGAGGGCTGATAATGTAAAAGAAAGAAAGCAAAAAACAAAATGTGGGTATATTTATTTGAGGATCATAAACAGTCTCTAGTCTCCATAGTCTGCCTTTTAACTGTTGTATTTTAACTGTTTTAACTGTGTTCTGTCAAAACTGAGTTTAATAATTATTCTCTTTTTCATGATTACATCCTATATGGCTTGAAATGGAGTGATGAACCAGAATATTTCACTTGTGTGGTCATACCCAGTTTGAGCAGAGGATGAAGATTAGATTTCTATGATTTACTGATAAAATAAGATCAATCATAGAGGGGTCCCTTTGACACACAGGCCCTAAAGCATCACGGCACACACTTCAGGGATACAGTTGTAGTTTTTGGTAAGCTAGCTGTAACACCCCTGTAGTGGTTTGGTCAGCTGTGGAGCCTGTAGTGACCCAGAGGAGAGGAAAGCTCAGCCAAAGGACAGTTTTCTTCTCCTTTCTTTTGGGACAGCCTGGTCATCAGGTAGAAAAGTGACTGCAAGGAAGTGATATGGGCTTGCAGTTCAGCGGATGGAAGTTAATTCAGCACACACACAGACACAGACACACACACACACGCACACACAGGCACACACACATACACAACACGTACACACACGCGCACACACACACATAACCAACACATGCACAACACATTCACAGACGCACACGTGCACACACTCACACGAAAGAGAGAGAGACAGAAGGAGAGAGAGAGAGACAATACAACAAAAATATAAGAATAAGAAAATATAAGAAATATAGGAATATACAAATAATCTCCATTAGCACTCTGAGGGCGTGAGTGTAGACGGCTCTGTCCAGAAGAAAATACCTACCTGTGCCCAAAGACTAAGAGCTGCAGTACCTCCTCCTGTCAGAGGGAGACAGCACACACACACAGGAGAACTGAATGGTGAATTCAAATGGCTTTGAGAACAGGCATATTCACATGGCCCTACCAGTCAGTTAAGCCATCTCCTACAGCATGTTGCCATGACTACCCCTTACTCACCTTCTTCAACTTGTGTCTGCTTCTTAAATGAGTCTAAAGTTCTGACCCTCCATGATGAAGCTGAAATTGGTCTGTGTGTTATGTATGTATGTATGTATGTATACATGCCTGTGAGTGTGTCTGTGTGTCTGTGTGTGTGTGTCTATGTACGTGTGTGTGTGCGCCAGTGTGTGTGTGTGTGTGTGTGTGTGTATAGACATGCATGTTTATATATGTATGTCACATGTTTATGTATTATGTATTATGTATGCATGTTTATGTATTATGTATGTGTGCCTGTTTGCGCATGTGTGTTTGCGTGTGTGTGTGTGTGTTACAGGGACGGGAGGCAAAAATTCTATTTTTCTGTAAACATCACCCTTTTTTTAACCTGCCATTGTTTCCTTTGACTTTCCTTGACCCCTCTCTCTCTCTCCACCTCTCTCTTTCACTGTCTCTCTCTCTCTCTCTCTCTCTCCACCTCTCTCTTTCACTGTCTCTCTCTCTCTCTCTCCACCTCTCTCTTTCACTGTCTCTCTCTCTCTCTCTCTCTCTCTCCACCTCTCTCTTTCACTGTCTCTCTCTCTCTCTCTCTCTCTCTCTCTCTCTCCACCTCTCTCTTTCACTGTCTCTCTCTCTCTCTCTCCACCTCTCTCTTTCACTGTCTCTCTCTCTCTCTCTCCAGTTTACTGTAGATTGCTGTGAGAGAGGGTCATGTGTTACACTTTATTGACTCTACATTCTGTAAAAGTTTATTGACTCTACCCTCTGTTACAATCTATTGACTCTACATTCTGTAAAACTTTATTGACTCTACATTCAGTTACACTCTACTGACTCTACATTCTGTAAAACTATTATCTCTAAACTCTGTAAAACTCTATTGACTGCACATTCTGTAAAACTCTGTTGACTCTACATTCTGTAAAACTCTATTGTCTCTACATTCAGTGACACTCTACTGACTCTACATTCTGTAAAACTATTATCTCTACATTCAGTGACACTCTACTGACTCTACATTCTGTAACTCTGTTGACTCTATACTCTGTCAAACAGCAAAGACAGAGGAAACCTTTGAAGACCAGTCTGTGCATTCACTACACAACCAAAAGAATAAGCGTTTATGGAAATTCACTTTTTTAATATGGTTCTGTTCTACCATCATATTCAATTAAATTCAGTTTAAGTTCAATTCAGTTCAACTCAGTTCAGTGACATGTGCTAATGTGTACAGAGGAAAATAGTCAAATGCTATGTAGCCTATGTGTGTGTGTGTGTGTGTGAGAGAGAGAGAGAGAGAGAGAGAGAGAGAGAACAGATACAGAGTTTGTTGGCATCAGGCCATTCTTGTGGGTACCTCTCTATGGTGTTGTTGTAGAGCACTTGCTATAATAAGGTATATATTGTCCTTGCTGTGACTTGGTATCTGGGATGTGATGCTGCTGTTGCTGCAGTGTAAACTACTGATGGGTATAATCCACTTGTTAGCCCACCCACCCAGTATCACCACCAGCCGTCACTGGTGCTTTCCACCATGGACATTTAAAGCTTTAAAGGTGATCCGTGGTGATTTGTACCCAAAACAGTATTTAACAGGGAGCTAGTATAAGGATGCATATTAAAGCAGCTGGAGCCTGTTTCAGGACTGTGAGGAGCAAACAGAGCATTGCAATAGTCTAATCTGGAACTAACAAACACATGGATTAGGTTTTCTGCAATTTGATAGCAGAGCTGTTTTCTGAACTAGTACCATGTTTCTTAAGTTGAAAAAAAAATACTACGCTATTTATGTTTCTAGTGTGAGAACCAAAAGAGTGATCATCATCAGTAGCAAAATTCAAGTCTTTAACAGATGTAACAGGTGTAACACAGAAACCAATGAGGTTAAGTGTATGATCTGTTACTTAAATGTGATCAGAGGACTCACCATTTATGTGAACAGTCACTTATATAGTAACAGTACCATACACTGTAACAGTCACTGGTTTGATATTAACAAGTTATCACTGAATTTAAGTAAAACAAAGTTTATAATATTTGGTAATTGGCAAATCAAAAATCAAGATAAAATTATGATCAATGATGCTGAAATAGAAAGAGTGTATGAAAATAAATTTCTGGGTGTGATAATTGATCATACATTATGTTGGAGACCACACATAAATAATGTAAAATCAAAAGTGTCTAAAACCACTGCAATACTGTATATAACTAAAGATATCTTGAATCAGAACTCACTATATATTATATATTGTTCTCTTATAGGTCCATACATTAACTACTGTGTGGAGGTATGGGGAAACACATACAAAACCAACACTAATCCAGTGTCCATGCTGCAGAATAAAAGCTATAAGAATTTTAAATCAATCAAATTATTATGAACGAACCAACACACTATTTATTAACTTACATGCTTTAAAATTTTGTGATCTAGTTGATTTTACAACTACACAGATAATGTACAAAGCACAAAATAATTTACTTCCTAACTGTATTCAGAGGTTGTTTGAAATGAGGGAGAGCCAATATGAACTTTGGGGAACAGGTATGTTTAAAAAAAAAGGGTACAGACAAATATAAAAAAAAACATGTATATCTGTCAAAGGGGTAAACCTGTGGAATAGTTGTGACAAGGAATTAAGAATGTGTAGTTCACTTTGCAAATTTAAAAAAATGTTTAAAAGTAAGGTGTTAAACAGATGTAAAACTGAGGCATGCTCATCATTGTGTATGAAACATCTGGAAATCTTGTTCTGGTGAAAGGGTTGCCTGTTCAGCCTGCACCTTTTCAGCCCATTTTGTCTCTTCTTTCTTTTTAACTCAGTGCTTTATTCTTATCTATTTATTTATATGTGCATTCACTTTGGGAAAATGGTAATTAGGACCAAAATAATGGGTGGGCAGTGGGCAGACCGTCATGATGGAATTAGGACAGTGGGCAGACCGTCAGGATGGAATTACGACAGTGGGCAGACCGTCATGATGGAATAACACAGTGGGCAGACCGTCAGGATGGAATTACGACAGTGGGCAGACCGTCAGGATGGAACTAACACAGTGGACAGACCGTCATGATGGAATTAAGACAGTGGGCAGACCGTCAGGATGGAATTAACACAGTGGGCAGACCGTCAGGATGGAACTAACACAGTGGGCAGACCGTCAGGATGGAATTACGACAGTGGGCAGACCGTCATGATGGAATAACACAGTGGACAGACCGTCAGGATGGAATTAAAACAGTGGGCAGACCGTCAGGATGGAACGAACACAGTGGGCAGACCGTCAGGATGGAACTAACACAGTGGGCAGACCGTCAGGATGGAATTACGACAGTGGGCAGACCGTCAGGATGGAACTAACACAGTGGGCAGACCGTCAGGATGGAATTAAGACAGTGGGCAGACCGTCAGGATGGAACTAACACAGTGGGCAGACCGTCAGGATGGAATTAAGACAGTGGGCAGACCGTCAGGATGGAACTAACACAGTGGACAGACCGTCAGGATGGAATTAAAACAGTGGGCAGACCGTCAGGATGGAACGAACACAGTGGGCAGACCGTCAGGATGGAACTAACACAGTGGGCAGACCGTCAGGATGGAATTACGACAGTGGGCAGACCGTCAGGATGGAATTAACACAGTGGGCAGACCGTCAGGATGGAATTACGACAGTGGGCAGACCGTCATGATGGAATAACACAGTGGGCAGACCGTCAGGATGGAACTAACACAGTGGACAGACCGTCATGATGGAATTAAGACAGTGGGCAGACCGTCATGATGGAATTAAGACAGTGGGCAGACCGTCAGGATGGAATTAACACAGTGGGCAGACCGTCAGGATGGAACTAACACAGTGGGCAGACCGTCAGGATGGAACTAACACAGTGGACAGACCGTCAGGATGGAATTAAAACAGTGGGCAGACCGTCAGGATGGAACGAACACAGTGGGCAGACCGTCAGGATGGAACTAACACAGTGGGCAGACCGTCAGGATGGAATTACGACAGTGGGCAGACCGTCAGGATGGAATTAACACAGTGGGCAGACCGTCAGGATGGAATTAACACAGTGGGCAGACCGTCAGGATGGAATTAACACAGTGGGCAGACCGTCAGGATGGAATAACACAGTGGGCAGACCGTCAGGATGGAATTAAGACAGTGGGCAGACCGTCAGGATGGAATAACACAGTGGGCAGACCATCAGGATGGAATTAAGACAGTGGGCAGACCGTCAGGATGGAATAACACAGTGGGCAGACCATCAGGATGGAATAACACAGTGGGCAGACCATCAGGATGGAACGTAAAGGAACTAAGAATTTTCACTCTTCAATGTTTTTTTCCAGAAAAGAAAAGAGAAGCATAAAGACATTGCCGCTAAGTCCTGCTGACATGGGATACTCAGGTGTTGTCTGATTTCTGGTTAGTTTTGAATGTTTGTGGGGTTTCATTTCTCTCTCTTTCTCTTTAGTCTTTTCTGACAATCTAAGTCAGTATTGCATCTGTCTTTGTCTTTTCTCTTCTCTCTGATCCTCTTCATGTTTTGGTCGTGCTCTTATGTACTGGGCAGCCGTGTGTTTGTGTGCGTGTGTGTGTGTGTGTGTGTGTGTGTGTGTTTGTGTGCGTGTGTGTGTTTGTGTGCGTGTGTGTGTGTGTATGTGTGTGTGTGTGTGTGTGTGTGTGTGTTTGTGTGCGTGTGTGTGTGTGTGTGTATGTGTTTGTGTGCGTGTGTGTGTTTGTGTGCGTGTGTGTGTGTGCGTGTGTGTGTTTGTGTGCGTGTGTGTGTGTGTGTGTTTGTGTGCGTGTGTGTGTGTGTGTGCGTGCGTGCGTGTGTGTGTTTGTGTGCGTGTGTGTGTGCATGTGTGTGTGTGTGTGCGTGTGTGTGTGTGTGTGTGTGCGTGTGTGTGTTTGTGTGCGTGTGTGTGTTTGTGTGCGTGTGTGTGTTGCATGAATCAGACAGTTTTAAACTACAGTACAATAAGCTATAGTATAATCAGTAGATGATCTGTAGGGGGATGAGGGGGGATGCCATTCCCCTTGTTAGCAAAATGACCAAAATGCATCCCCCTTCTTAACCTGCCATCCCCCTGTATAGAGTGATGTTAGTGACCACTGGGCCATCCCCCCTGTATAGAGTGATGTTAGTGACCACTGGGCCATCCCCCCTGTATAGAGTGATGTTAGTGACCACTGGGCCATCCCCCCTGTTAAAAAATAACAAATTGCCTACTGAGTATAATGAACTACAGTATGAAACTACACATTTTCATCAATACTGAACCTTGCTTTTTCATTTATTCCTTTACTCAAGATCACTGAAAAGAGTTCTGTAATCAAAAGAGCTGATGACAGGTTCATGTGAATACACACTTATTTTCACACACGCGCACACACACACACACACACACTCACTCCAGCTGAGATGTCTTGTAAAAGATTCTTGGTCCCAGGAACAGGATGTGACCTACACTGGGGCTATGGCACTGCATGTGAACCTAAACAAACTACTTCCTGTTGTCACTCTAGCTCAGAAAACACTGTAAAATAACACACACACACACACACACACACACACACTACTGTTTCACTGCAGCACGGTGTCCACACAGCGTAAAGAAGAGATTGGATTCTGTGTTCATCTACGCCCACCAGACGAAATGGAAATTGAGTTTGAGTGTTGTAGTGGAGAAATGAGAGATACAGAAGATTGACTGAGTAGAACCATTCAGAGACAGGATGTGTGTTTCTGTGAACTGTGTCAGTCCTTCACGTGTGTGTGTGTGTGTGTGTGTGTGTGTGTGTGTGTGAAGCTAGACAAAAAGGAAAGGAATAATTTTTTTTTCATGGAAGTGTTTCAGAAACACTTTTATGCTCATGTCTGTGTGTCTCTCCTCCTCTCTCTCCTCTACCTGTTTGTTCTCTTACACACACACACACACACACACACACACACACACACACATTTGACTTGCCTTAAAGCCTTCTCCTTTACATAAACTCAATCACAGTAAATAAGTGAAGCTCTGTCCATCCATACCAGGTTTTCCTCTTAGCTCCAACTTTTCCCCTTCCTCTTCTTCTCCCTCCCTCCCCCCCTCCCTCCCTCTCAGCCTCCTCTCCCACGGAGAGCGTTTCCTCACAGGAAGCGTCTGGAAGCTCACACACAGCTGTGCTCTCCACTGCTTTCTTGGACACAGCAGTTAGAGCAAATTTTCCTGTGGATTCAGATTTGGAGACAATAACAAAATTCTGGATTTCAAACTATGAGAATTAGAGGAGTGTACAGAAGCGTTGGTTTTAGGAGTTTACTGCTGTACAGACGTGTGTGTGTGTGTGTGTGTGTGTTCAGATACGGTAGACTATGTCAGGTGTAAGCAGGAGAACATCAGGCAGACCAGGCTACTATTACAGACTGCTGGGTCGCACTCGTCTACAGAGACAACGCAGCCGGTCACGCAGCAGAACACGACCCACACACAACAAGGGTAACCATTTCTCTAACATGACCCTGAGCTCTGAGCATCTGCTGCCACTCTGTCAGTGAAACTCAGAGTGACTGCTGATTTCTCCATAAGTTTGACTTTCTCTGTCCATCTCTCTCCGTCTTACTAGACTTTCTTTTTGTGTTGCTGTATTACTTTTAATCTAGTATTTGGTCATTCTTTGCTCCAGTGATATGACTCAACTTTAATGAACTGCCTGAGTTACTTTATATGGGAAGAATTGTTGTGCTCTTTGGTTTAGCGGATTGTGTGTTATTTTGTGATGGATTTGTGTTTTATTGTGGAGACCTGTTTAGTGTTAGGATGGTAACACAGTCTCACTAACCAAACTGTAATTTCACACACCAAACATATGCTATCACATATAACACACGCTATCACATGCTATCACATATAACACGCACTGTCACATGCTATCACATATAACACACACTGTCACATGCTATCACATATAACACACGCTATCACATGCTATCACATATAACACACACTGTCACATGCTATCACATATAACACGCACTGTCACATGCTATCACATATATCACATGCTATCTCATATAACATACACTGTCACATGCCATCACATATAACACACGCTATCACATGCTATCACATATAACACGCACTGTCACATGCTATCACATATAACACACGCTATCACATGCTATCACATATAACACACACTGTCACATGCTATCACATATAACACACGCTATCACATGCTATCACATATAACACGCACTGTCACATGCTATCACATATAACACACGCTATCACATGCTATCACATATAACACGCACTGTCACATGCTATCTCATATAACACGCACTGTCACATGCTATCACATATAACACACGCTATCACATGCTATCACATGCTATCACATATAACACACACAGTCACATGCTATCACATGCTATCACATATAACACACACTCTCACATGCTATCACATATAACACACACTGCAGCTGATAAAGGATCAATTATTTAGCAATTATTTCACTCAGTATTAGGGATGTTTGTTCTTTTATCTGATCCCAGCAAGAGTGTGAGTAAGCAAATGAGTGAGTGAGTGTGTGTGTGTGTGAGGACAGAGAGAGAGCTACAGATAGAGACATCGCTGATTTGTGTTCATTATTGTCTTTCTCAGTCATTTTAATCAGAGTGGAGAAAACTAGTGTTTGTGGGACAAGTGTTTGTGCTCTGTGCCTGTGTTTGTGAGAGTAGTGTTTGTAAGAGTAGTGTTTGTGAGAGTAGTGTTTGTAAGACGAGTGTTTGTGAGAGTAGTGTTTGTGAGAGTAGTGTTTGTGAGAGTAGTGTTTGTAAGAGTAGTGTTTGTGAGATGAGTGTTTGTGAGAGTAGTGTTTGTGAGAGTAGTGTTTGTGAGAGTAGTGTTTGTGAGAGTAGTGTTTGTAAGAGTAGTGTTTGTGAGAGTAGTGTTTGTGAGATGAGTGTTTGTGAGAGTAGTGTTTGTGAGATGAGTGTTTGTGAGATGAGTGTTTGTGAGAGTAGTGTTTGTGAGATGAGTGGTTTTGAGAGTAGTGTTTGTGAGATGAGTGTTTGTGAGAGTAGTGTTTGTGAGAGTAGTGTTTGTGAGAGTAGTGTTTGTGAGATGAGTGTTTGTGAGAGTAGTGTTTGTGAGATGAGTGGTTTTGAGATGAGTGTTTGTGAGAGTAGTGTTTGTGAGAGTAGTGTTTGTGAGATGAGTGTTTGTGAGAGTAGTGTTTGTGAGAGTAGTGTTTGTGAGATGAGTGGTTTTGAGATGAGTGTTTGTGAGATGAGTGGTTTTGAGATGAGTGTTTGTGAGATGAGTGTTTGTGAGATGAGTGGTTTTGAGATGAGTGTTTGTGAGACGAGTGTTTGCCAGAGTAGTGTTTGTGCTCTGTCCCTGTGTTTGTGAGACAAGTGTTTGTGCACTGTGCCTGTGTCTGTGAGAGGAGTGGTTGTGACAGTAGTGTTGACGAGACCAGTGTCTGTGAGATGAGTGTTTGTGAGATGAGTGTTTGTGCTCTGTGCCTGTGTTTGTGAGACCAGTGTCTGTGGGACGACTGTTTGTTTGTTTATTTTGGATCACTGACACTGAGGTGTCCATTTGGAATGCCCAGGGAAGGAAAAAGAACAGTGTTCCACTGGAGCATGAGGATAAACTTATCATTGCCAGCTAAGTGTGTGTGTGTGTGTGTGTGTGTAATCCTTTGCACTAGTTTGACTTTAAGTGAAGTGTAATAGAGTCTCTGTTGGGCAGTGCAGTGTCCTATTTGAATACTCTGATAGGTAGTCACACTCTTTGGCAGGCAAAGGTCATAGTTTTATCAGTTTGTGTCAATCAAAGGGTTGGCTTTGGATTTGCATATTCAAATGAAATGACAAGTGTTGCACCAGCTTCCTTTGACCTCACCTGAATGAACTGTGTTGTAAAGTTGCAATCATGAAAACACACATGTGTGTCGCGTGTGTGCTTGTGTGCGCGCTTGTGTGTGTGTGTGTGTGTTGTGTGTGTGTGTGCATGTGTGTGTGTGTGTGTCTGTGTGTGCGTGTTGTGTGTGTGTGTGTATGCGTGTGTGTGTTGTGTGTGTGTGTGTGTATGTTGTGTTGTGTTGTGTGTGCGTGTGTGTGTGTCTGTGTGTGCCTGTTGCGTGTGTGTGCGTGTTGTGTGTGTGTGTGTGTGTATGTTGTGTGTGGTGTGTGTATGTGTGTGCTGTGTGTGTGCTGTGTGTGTGTGTGTGTGTGTTTGTGTGTGCTGTGTGTGTGTGTGTGTGTGTATGTGTGTGCGTGTTGTGTGTGTGTGTGTATGTTGTGTTGTGTTGTGTGTGTGCTGTGTGTGTGCTGTGTGTGTGCTGTGTGTGTGTGTGTGTCTGTGTGTGCGTGGTGTGTGTATGTGTGTGCGTGTTGTTTGTGCGTGTGTCTTCATCTACTATACTGCTCTGTCCTTACTCCGAGCCTCTCTGCTTGTGTGTGTGTGTGTGTATTGTGTGTGTGCGTGTTGTGTGTGTGTGTCTGTGTGTGCGTGTTGCGTGTGTGTGTGTGTGTGTGTGCGTGTTGTGTGTGTGTGTGTGTGTGTATTGTGTGTGCGCGTGTTGTGTGTGTCTGTGTGTGCGTGTTGCGTGTGCGTGTGTGTGTGTGCGTGTTGTGTGTGTGTGTGTGTGTGTATTGTGTGTGTGCGTGTTGTGTGTGTGTGTCTGTGTGTGCGTGTTGCGTGTGTGTGTGTGTGTATTGTGTGTGTGCGTGTTGTGTGTGTGTGTCTGTGTGTGCGTGTTGTGTGTGTGTGTCTGTGTGTGCGTGTTGCGTGTGTGTGTGTGTGTGTGCGTGTTGTGTGTGTGTGTCTGTGTGTGCGTGTTGCGTGTGTGTGTGTGTGTGTGTCTGACCCTCTCTGCTTAAACAGACTCTTTAACTCTCTTTGCCTGAGTCCCCGCCCCTCATCCCTGTTTTCTCACGGATCAGAAAACATGACATCACCCCTCTGCCAGCTGCAGAACGGACACATTTCCATCAGACACAGAGAGAGAGAGAGAGAGAGAGAGAGAGAGAGAGAGAGAGAGAGAGGGAGATGCATTGTCTGAGATTTGTTGTGATTGGCTGGGATGAGGTGACATGAGGGATAACACAACAAAACACAACAAAAGAAAACACACCACGTCACACACAGCACAACACGACACGACACGACACACAGAGTTATTCTATGCTATACACAAGTACAGCTTGAACATGCTGTGTGAGTGTTCTGTAGTGAATTCCAGATATTTCCGATTCAGTGTTAGTGAGACCGGAAATGGGACAGGACTTTGTCTGGGAAATGTGACGTGTCAGCTGACAGAGCTATGAGTAACGATGGTGAACACACACATGCACAATTTACACCAAATCATATCACTGGAACCTACCACCAGCTAAGCTCTGCAGTAAAGGGGACACTACAAAAGGCTCAGTACAAACCGTTTGGTAGTGTGCGTGTGCATGTGTACTGTGCATGTGCATGTGTGTGTATGTGCATGTGTACAAGCGCGTGTGTGTGTGTGTGTGTGTCTGTGTAAGCATGGTAGAAGGACCTCCTGATAAATCCCAGTAGTGAGAGGAACAGGGCATCACATGACCTATCAGTGACAACACAAAGTTAATTAATCTCTTTTAAAGGACGAAACCAGTGACGCGCACAGACATTCAGAGGGGCGGTCCCAGTCCTCCTCCCTCCTCCACACACACACACACACACACACACAGTCACACACACACACATACACACACACACATACAGCAGTGATGGTAAGATACTTCTCAGATTGTGGCAAAATGTGTAAATTAAGTCTAAATTACAAAAACAGTTCTGGGGGAGGGCCACAACCTTATTCCAGGATTATGAGCAATTATGAGTAATAATAATAACAATAATAATAATAATAATAATACTTTATTTGTATAGCACTTTTCATACAAAGAATGTAGCTCAAAGTGCTCTTACATATCAGCAGAAAGAAAATAACAATAATAATGATAATAATAAAACGTAATAAAATAACTAGAATGATAGTAAATAGACCACACAATAAAAAAGCAAGGATAAACCACATAATTCAAGGGACATAAAACAGGAGAGATTGTCAAAATTAATAAATAAAACAGTTTAGAGCAAAATAATTAAAAGAATAGATTAAATGAAATAAAAAAAGAACTAAAAAAATGAGGAATGGATAAAATGAATAAAAACCATTAAAACAAAAAAATCAAAAAACAAAAGAGAAAATTGCTAATAGTACACTAGACTAAAAAGGTATGTTTTTAGTTGCTGTTTAAAACTGTCCACTGAGCCTGCATCTCTAATACTTCTTGGTCGGGTGTTCCACAGTTTAGGTGCATGGTGGATAAAAGCAGCTTCCCCAATTTTATTTTTGGGGACTTTTGGAACGTTTAAAAGACCTGCCATAGAGGACCTAAGGGCTCGTGAAGGAACATAAAACGACAGAGAATCGGTAATGTAAGAGGGTGCTAAACCATTAAGAGCTTTGTATACAAGCAGAGGGACTTTAAAATCAATTCTAAAAGATACAGGGAGCCAGTGCAGTGCGACTAAAACAGGAGTAATATGCTCTCTCTTCTTTGTTTTTGTTAAAAGTCTAGCAGCAGAGTTCTGAATTAGCTGTAAACAATTGACTTCTTTGGAAGACCAATAAAAAGAGCATTACAGTAGTCCAGTCTACTTGAAATAAAAGCATGAATGAGCTTCTCAGCATCCTGTTGAGTTAGAAATGGGCGTACTCTGGCAATATTTCTCAGGTGGAAGAAGGCTGCTTTGGTTACCTTGCTTATGTGGGGTTTAAAACTTAAATCTGAGTCTAAAATTACACCCAGGCTTGTGACTTCCAGTTTGTTTTGATGGCCTAAGTGTCTTAGTCTGGTAGAAAGTGCGTCTCTTCTGGGTTTGGGGCCAACTAATAGTATTTCAGTCTTGTCTTCGTTTAACTTTAAAAAATTATTACTCATCCATTGAGTGATTGCTGACAGGCAGGTGGTCAAGGAGTATAATGCATTTATGTCATTTGGCTCAACGGAAATATATAGTTGTGTATCATCAGCATAGCTATGGAAGTTAACATTGTGTTCTCTGATGATCTTACCTAGTGGTAACATATATAACAAAAAAAGAAGGGGACCAAGACAGCTTCCTTGTGCAACACCAAAAGATATGTTATGTTTCTTTGATACACAATCTCCAAGACTAACATAAAATTGTCTCCCTGTAATGTATGTTCGGAACCAGTTAAGAGCACATTCAGAGAGACCAACCCAGTTTTCTAGACGATTGATTAAAACACTGCGGTCAGTCGTGTCAAATGCAGCACTCAAATCTAAGAGAATAAGCACTGAGACCTTGTTTGCAGCAACACCGATTCTAAGATCACTGACTATTTTTGTTATAGCAATCTCTGTACTGTGATTGAATCTAAAGCCTGACTGGAACTTCTCTAAAATATTGTTGTTATTTAAAAAGTGGTTTAGCTGATTAAAAACTACTTTTTCAAGTATTTTGCTCATGAGGGGTAAGTTGGAAATAGGCCTGTAATTATTTAGTACACTGTAGTCTAGGTTTGGTTTCTTCAATAACGGTTTCACAACCAGTTTTAAATGCATTGGGGAATAAACCAGTCTCAAGAGATGTGATAATTATTTTTAGAACAGCTATGGAGACACTATTAAAGACATTTTTTAAGAATTTAGTGGGGACAGGGTCAAGACAGCAAGTTAACGGTTTACTCTGTCTTACAATCTTACAGAGTTCTGCTTCAGTGATGCTACTAAAGTTCCTCATACTTGCTGGTTTATTACAGGGTAGATCATTAGGGTTACTGGAGTCCCTGACAATACCAGCTCTTATAGTTTTTATTTTGTTGTTAAAGAATTGTGCAAATTCTTCACATTTTGATGAAGAGGCTAAGCTAAGAATGTTTGAAGCTGGAGCAGGATTTAACAATTTATTGATAGTTTTGAACAGTACCTTAGAGTTGCTGTGATTCTCTGCAATGATCTTTGAAAAGTGGGTTCTTCTCTCGGTATGGATGACATTGTTATATGTGTAAATGCAGTCCTTCAGAATGCTATGATGGATCTCTAATGTCGTTTTTCTCCATGCCGTTCTGCTGTTCTACAGTCGGACAGTGTTATTTATCCATGACGATATTTTGTTACGTGATCACTTTTTCATTTTAACTGGTGCAATGCTGTCCAATGCGTTTCTTAAGTTGCTATTTAATGCATCAACCATTTCATTTAACGAACAGTGTGCATTACATATATCAAAAGAGCTTGCAAATTCAGAGAAAGTTCGTTCTGCGGAGGCATCTTAGCACCATTTTAGAATTATGAATTCTTTTTTGTTATGAGACATATTTAACAGAGCGTCAAAGAGTACACAGTAATGATCAGAGAGAGCAATGTCAGACACTAAAACATTACTGATGCTTATTCCATGTGATATTACCAAGTAAAGAATATTACCCTGTCGATGTGTAGCTTCGGTAACATGTTGTGTTAGTCCTAGGCTATCTAAGAGACTCATAAATTCCACAGCCTTCGAGTCAGAACTGTTATTAATGTGAATATTCATATCTCCAATGAGGATTAGTTGGTCATAACTAGTAAGAGCGATGGACATAAGCTCAAAGAATTCGGGAAGAAATACTGAGGAATGCTTAGGTGGTCTGTATAATGTTAAAATAATCATATCTGATTCAGGTTTGAGAACAACGGCCAGATATTCAAAAGATGAAAATTTACTTAAATCAATTTCAGTGCAACTGAACTGATTTGAGAAAATAACAGCTAAACCACCCCCTCTTTTGTCCTGCCTTACTGACTGAAAGAACTTATAGTCAGGAGGACAAGTTTCAACAAGAGTTGCAGCGCCATCATTCTTTAGCCAGGTTTCCACAAGAAACATAAAATGCAGATTCCTCTCAGAGATAAAATCATTGATTAAAAAACTCTTATTTGTGAGTGATCTTAGATTCAAAAGTGCCATGTTGATATTCAAGTCCAATTTCCTATGGACCAAGGGTTTTATTGGAACCAGCATTAAGCCTAGGCCTGTGTTTTCTATGCACAGTAGTAATAGATGGAATGAGAGATAAAGGCAAGGCATCTGTGCAGAGAGGTATTGGTATGGCAGAGTTAATAGGGAATATGTGCTTTGAGACAGTAGAAACAGTGTTCACCTGAGCCAAGAGCAAGGTACTAAATGCTGCATTAGAATTGGTAGCATTGAAATTTTGTGTTACACATGATATGAGTTCACAGCTGATTGGCATCGGACTCACCATGTGTCAATTGTTCAGAGCCTTGTGTGATTGAAGCGCAAGTTCGATATTATTGGCTAATAATCTTGTTCCGGCACGATTTAAATGCCGTCCATCCCGTGCAAACGATTCACGTCTTTTACAGAAGCTTGCGAAATTATCCGCAAATGGTATATTTAGTGCACTACAGTAGCCCTTTAGCCAGACGTGTAGCTGGCGAATGCGGCCGAAGTTCATGTCTCCAAAACAGACTGAGGGAACAGGACCAGAGACGATGCATTGTTTCCCGGAGTCAAGTAGTGTGGTTATAAGAGTTTTGAAATCTGCCTCCAGTTTTTCAGTCTGCTGGAGTTTGATGTCATTAGATCCAATATGGGTGATGACTGTAGATGCGGTCGGGTGATCCTTAACTATGGATGGGATGGATGAGTTGATGTGTGAGACAAGTGCTCCCGGATAGCAGAGGGTCTCGGCCGTTGGGAGGTTGAGGTGCCGCACCATAGAGGAGCCGATAACGAGAGTGGAGGGAGGGCCTGTGGTGGAGGTGCGGCGAGGCTTCTCTCGGGCGGTGGAGGTGCGGCGGTGATTCTCTCGGCCGATCTGCCTCGGTGGCGCGAACTTCGCCACTGGACGAGGTGGTGAGTGGCGTCGAGGAGAAGGCCTGTTCCTATCCCGACTCTCGGGTCGAGAGGTACCCAGAGAAGGAACAGCCATGTTGGTGGTTGTCGGTCTGGGCTTGCCATCTGGTCCGGTCACCGCGGCAGAGTTATCTTGCTCACTGAGTGCCGAAAACCCATTTTCTAGCCTCAGTTCCACTTGTGGTGGCAGCTGAAGCGTCTTCCCCATCGCCTGCGAAACTAGACGTTGGACCATGACGTTGTGGCGATCAGTGTTGAGCATGCCATGGTTTTTGGTTTGGCTCCAAGTCCGGTCCACGGGTTTTCGCCGGCATCAAACGACATTGTTCGCTGGTTTCAGCCGTAGTGGGAAGCCAGTGGGCGGATGTTTCCAAGCGTGAGGTTTCGGTGTTTTGGGGTGCTACATGGAGCGAGTCTAAAAATCTTTCATCCTCCCTGATGGAGTGAAGGTTGGTAATCCGGCTCTCAAATTCTAAAATCTTCTTACTCAGTGATAAACAGCGATCACACTGAGATACCGGAGGCATATTTTTAATGTAATAAGAGGAAGTTCAATGGATAGAATCCTTCTCGTTTGTGTGCCAATATTTTGCTTTATTTTCACCTAATTTTCCAGTGTAATCACGCAGCAGCTGCACACGAAACAGTCCAACAAACAAAATGGCTGACCAAAATGGCGTCCAAAAGAAAAAACAAACATTTGAAAGAGGGAGTGTTGCATTAACTGGCAAATTAACTGGCAATTCTGCACCTCAATGAAGGTTCCTTGTCCAAAACAAAATGTGCCTCTGAGGTATAGAAGTCCTGTGCACAGATCAAATGTTCCACAAAACCGACTGAACACTCATGTTTACATTTTTTGCAGATAAGTGATATTTAGCTCTCTTGAAGCTTACATTAACTGTTAACACAACTTTTGTTCCAAACGTAACTATTACCCAGCTAACTAGCTGGCTCGCACAAAAAAAAAATGACCAATTGCATATGATCCATAGACGTCAAACTAGTTAGCGAGCGATAGCTAGCTGGTTATGTATTTAGCCTGCAAAGCCAGTCAATGGCAATGTGCAGCCATTGCCGTCTCTGTTGCTCAATGCATTTTCTTCTGACTAGCTAGCTAACATATTCACGTTCGAAGGAGCCCGTGACTGCGTCAATGGGTCGCAAATCCAATGGCTACTGAGGGTACCAAGGACAGATAACTGTTTACACTGAACTAGATTCAAGATTCAAGAATTTATTTGTCACATGCATAACTGTACAAGTACAGGAACAGTGAAATGAAAAGCAACAACTCCAACTCCAAACGTAAAGCTGTTAGTGCAAACGTAAAGCTAAAATAAAATTAAATAAGAAGAAATATAGAAACTAAACCTATATACAGGCAAGTAACAGAGAAACAAATAGCAAGAAACAGAGAAATAAATAAAGCTGTATACAGAGAACTATCATTGTAGTGTAACAATATGAAGTGACAGTTTGCAGGTGTATCATCAGTATGAACATTTAGCATTAAAGTGTGCAGAATGTATAACAGTTTGTAATGGAAGGTGCTGCAAAGATGCAGTGTGCAAAATGGGTACAGGATGTGTGTTGAATATGTGTGTGATGTGTGTTAGGTGTGTATTGTGTGTTAGGTGTGTACTTGATGTGTGTGTGTTGTGTGTTGGGTGTGTGTTGAATGTGTGTGTGATGTGTGTTGGGTGTGTGTTGGATGTTTTTTGGATGTGTGTTTGATGTGTGTTGAATGTGTGTTGGGTGTGTGTTGAATGTGTGTTGGGTCGGTGTTACTTTTTATGTACTAAGTAGGCTATGTAAAGCATGTAAGCCATGGACTCCCTCCCAGCCAATCAGGAACTATCTTACTAATATATCGTCTATGATATATTATCTAATTTTATGATATATCATCTAATTATGATGAAACTCAGGCTTATGTAACACTGGTCCTGTGCGCTGATAGCTTTAACTAAAATATATGGTGATTTAAGTTGGTCTAACTCTAGCAATGACTTACTAGTGCTACTGATGGCTAATCCCAACTATCAAAACCCTTCAGAGGAGCACCTTGGCCAAAAGAGGGCAAACAGGCTGTTGCCCGGGCAACAATAGCATGAAGGTGTGCACACCCCTGGATGAAACAAACATGTTTCACATTTTTTCAATATATATATCACTGCAGATTAAAAGTGCTCATTCAAGGGAGGAGGAATGCTCCTCCATCAAGAAGAAAATCAAACATACACCCCTCAAATAAATTAACTTTAATGTTGAATGAGCCTTCGACTTAAAGCAACAAGCCAGGTAGTCTCCCCCATGGTGTGCCAAGTGGAACAGCAGGGGAAAACTTAAATCAAGTGCAGTCCAGATGTGACATGATTCAAGTTGCAGATAGAGAAAGCATCGGCACCCAGGACGTCCTGAAATGTAACACGGAAACACAATGGAACAGAACAAAGCAAAGCACAGACAGAATACACGCAAGGACGTAACACTACCTTCACTGGCAGGGCAGCCCGTTATCATCGAGAAGGCTCGCCGCCTCTACGCCAGAGGTACATCTAATAAACCTCAAATGGCTGCATTACAAAGACGGACAGATTATTCTTAGGGCACTGAGAGCAGCAGATCCATTCATGTACAGACAGGACAAAATCAACCTCTACCCTAACTGCAGTGCCAAGACCACAAGAAAGAAAAGGGCCTTCTCAGACGCCAAGAGACAACTTGTTTCGCTCTCAGACTGCAGCCCTTCCTACGGTTTCCAGTCATGCTAAAAGTAATCCACAGCGGCTGGCAGATGTTGCTTCAAACATCAATGGAGGTCAAAAAGGTTCTGCACACTATCCATCCTGCACCGATGAAGTAATGGACCTGGAGCGCACAACTTGAGTGATCAACAATCAGCCACAAGCAAGCGAGGGCTGTTCCACCATGGACGCTTTGTCCTCCCCAAACACCACTTGACAGTTAGGCTTCGATTTGGGTTACACGTACACTGGCTTCGCTTTACTCCTCATTACAGGGAAACTGGGGACTCCTATTGTGCAATAGACATGTAAAGACATTTCCTGCCCAGTGGTGAGAGCTGTGCTATTTTAGGTAAGACAGCTTATATGTTATGTCTTATTCAGTTTACACAATAATCAGTAGCTTTGTCAGTACCAAATTCTGTTACTTTAACACAGCCCTTAACAGATTTATCTCTAACTTGAACTTAGTTGATGCTTGGCGGGGCCGGATCAATGAAGCCAAAGTTGACACTTTTTACTCCCTCAGGCATAAGATACTCTCTCCAGTCGATTTTTATTTGTGCAATCTTACTGGATCTGATATTCAAAACAGACATACTGCCAAAACTGATCTCTGATCACTCCCCTATCCTATACAGTTTTAAACCATACATCATATGCTCTAAATTTTGAAACTGGTGCTTTAATGACTGCCCACTGTGCAACCCTGACTTTTTTGATCAACTGAAATCACAATTACAGGGATTTATTTTTCTGAGTAAGCCCCAGGTTCCCTGGTAGACTAATAAATGCTTTTTAAAAGGTATTTGGATTGCATTTCCCCCTAAACTGAAATCCATGAGTAAAAAAAAGCTCTTAGAGCTGGAATCTCAGATCGACACACTGGAGAGGCGACAATCTGAGCAGTTCTCAGAGGACAAAGAGCATGTGCGCTCTGCATTACATGGTGAATCCCTACAAAATAAAAGTCCCCAAGTTTGAACAGGATCCCACCAGAGCTATACTTGGCAATTTGGGACATTGTCTCACTCATTGGTCCACTCATTCTCAATTCTTTTGATTTTGCTATTAAAACTGGTTCATTTCACAAGGATCAGAGGAAAGCTATTTCTTTACTACTGAAAAAATAAGGATCCTTTAGACTGTTTAAGCTTTTGACCTATCTCATTGATCTGTAGTGATGTTAAGATGTTTCCTAAAGTTTTGGTCTCGAGAATAGAACCTCTTGTGTCTAAACTAGTCCATGTTGAGCAGACAGGCTTTATCAAAGGGTCAGGGTTAACCTCTTGTGTGTGCATCTGTGTGTGCACGTGCGCGTGTGTGCGTCTGTGTTTGTGTGTGTGTGTGCGCGCATATGCATGTGTGCGCGTCTGCGTGTGTGCGTGCACGTCTGTGTGTGTGTGTGCATATGCGCGTCTGTGTGTGTGTGTGTGTGTGCAGGATTATAACTCATGTATGACTGCTTTGCTCTGCTACAGCAGAATTAGAAAACTGTTGGTCACACGGGCAATAGAATGAGGAAGTTTTCTACTAATTACAGAGACACACACAACACTACCCAGGATCAGACATCTGTTCTAAGTGTGATCTTTAACGTGGCCCAAGTGAGTGGCTTGTTTAGCACAATGTTAATAATAAATAGGACTCCAGAGTGAAAGTCATGACTGCAGTAATGCCAGATGAATAGGAATGACTGGTCTACTGTTAGCCTGCCACTAACTGATGTGTTATCCTCTGACTCACTGTTGTAGCTGTCTCTGCTAGAGCATGTAGCTGCGTCCTGGAATCTCCTGTTCTACTGTGTGATTTCCTGAATGAGAACACTGGGAGGACCAGCTTCCCTCCCTGGAGCGAAAGCTGCCCAGCAGCAGTGCAGGAAGTGTGTTGTCTGACCCTGCGCTGTCTGTGTGTATGTGTGTGTGAGTGTGTGTGAGTGTGTGAGTGTGTGAGTGTGTGTGTATTTTCATATTGATGAGAGATGGTAAATACGAAATGGAATTTAATCACTGACTATCACCTGTCAATCAGATGTTGTCAGTAATGTAAAAGGTAAAACAGAGACATATTTTCTAAACTAAAGAAAGAACACACTGTCAGCACCTGCACTTGGACTGTCACTCTGTGGCCTCCTGCTGGTCACTCTGTGTTTTTGTTTTACCATGTGCTTTTGTTTGTTTTGGTTTTCCCTGTCACTCCGACCCCGCCCCTCACTTGTGTTTCTACTTCCTGTCTTTGTCCGTTTCCCGCCTTCTGAGTTCACCTGTTTCTCATTTTTGTTTGGATTACTCTGTCTATTTATACCTTCCTCTGCTTGTCTCTGGTTTGTCAGATTGTCCCAGTATCTTGACTGAGTCTGTCTAGACTGAAAGCCTGTTTTTGGTTTCCTGCCAGTTGCCTGTTAGAATCCAGCCTGTTTTGAAATTGTCATTTTGCCTGCCTTTTAGTTAGTCTGCCTGAGTTTTGTTCTACAGCCATTTTGTGTGCTGTTTTTGTGTTCCTGTTTTTTCCCTGGAGAGTCTGGAGACTTTTTGTGTTGAGAGATCTTTTCTTTATTAAAACATCGAACTGAAACTGCTTTTGGGTCCGATTCTCCGTTCCGAACCTGACACACACAGAGAAATCGAAAGAATGATTAAATAGTGCAATCAGGCACTGTATATTTGGTTCAGATAGATAAGCTTAGATACACACACTTAACTCTGTCTGTGTGCATGTGTGACGATGTAATCCTTTATAGAGATTCTAAGCTCTGATTTGCTTCACCCACACATTTATACATTTATAACATCACAACACAGATATGTGTATATGTCTGAGTGAGATTTATAACACCACAGCACAGATATGTGTATATGTCTGAGTGAGATTTATAACACCACAGCACAGATATGTGTATATGTCTGAGTGAGATTTATAACACCACAGCACAGATATGTTTATATGTCTGAGTGAGTGAGTGTGTGTGTGTTCTATAGGTAACACATGTAACATTGACTTATAATCTGAACTGATCTACTTTGTAGTACAAGGTATATTGAAGGTTGACACTGACACTGAAACTCTGACACTGACACACTTACATACTGACACTGAGACAGACACTGACGCACTGACACACTGACACTTAAACAGACACTGACACAATGACACACTGACACTGAGACAGACACTGACGCACTGACACACTGACACTTAAACAGACACTGACACAATGACACACTGACACTTAAACAGACGCTGACACACTGACACTGAGACAGACACTGACACAATGACACACTGACACTTAAACAGACACTGACACAATGACACACTGACACTTAAACAGACGCTGACACACTGACACTGAGACAGACACTGACGCACTGACACACTGACACTTAAACAGACACTGACACAATGACACACTGACACTTAAACAGACGCTGACACACTGACACTTAAACAGACACTGACACAATGGCACACTGACACTTAAACAGACACTGACACACTAACACTGAGACAGACACTGACACCACTGACACAATGACACACTGACACTTAAACAGACACTGACACAATGACACACTGACACTTAAACAGGCACTGACACACTGACACAATGACACACTGACACTGAGACAGACACTGACACAATGACACACTGACACTTAAACAGACACTGACACAATGACACACTGACACTGAGACAGACACTGACACAATGACACACTAACACTGAGACAGACACTTACACAATGACACACTGACACTTAAACAGACACTGACACAATGACACACTAACACTGAGACAGACACTTACACAATGACACACTGACACTGAGACAGACACTTACACAATGACACACTGACACTTAAACAGACACTGACACAATGACACACTGACACTTAAACAGGCACTGACACAATGACACACTGACACTGAGACAGACACTGACACAATGACACACTGACACTTAAACAGACACTGACACAATGACACACTGACACTGAGACAGACACTGACACAATGACACAGAGACAGACACTGACACAATGACACACTGACATTGAGACAGACACTGACACAATGACACATTGACACTTACACTGACACACACACTGACACACTGAAACACTGGCACTGACACACTGAAAGACTGAAATACTGACACAAGCTGACACTAACACAGATACTGACACACAGACACATGAACATACTGACATTGAACACAGGGCTGCTAATTCATGAATACTTGCTGACTGCATTATTTCAGTGTGAATTTCTCAAACGTATACCAAATTGATGCTGAAGTGTGTGTGTGTGTGTGTGTGTGTGTGTGAGGGAGAGAGAGACACACAGAAAGACAGTGTGGTTTCTGCATATGGCCAGTGTTTTTGAAGAGGGTGGTAAGAGATTTATGTTTGTGGCTGTGGCTTGTATGTCTGCCTGGACTGGAATGTGTAATCACTGTGTTATGATTAGAGCTATGGTCTCATTACTCATTATAATTTTCAATTGGCAGGTTTCATGTTCATGAGCACATGAGAACACAGACACACATGCGCACACACACACACATGCACACACACACACACACACACACACACACACACACACAGGGATAACATGCCAGAATCTGTTTTTCATATTGCCATTAAGTGTATGTCTCAGAGAGCGGATTGTGGATATATGTGCATGGTGTGTGTTTTTGTGTGTGTGCAGTGATTGTGTATGTGGTGAGTGTGTGTGCAGTGATCGTGTATGTGGTGAGTGTGTGTGCAGTGATCGTGTATGTGGTGAGTGTGTGTGCAGTGATCGTGTGTGTGGAGAGTGTGTGTGCAGTGATCGTGTGTGTGGTGAGTGTGTGTGCAGTGATCGTGTGTGTGGTGAGTGTGTGTGCAGTGATCGTGTGTGTGGTGAGTGTGTGTGCAGTGATCGTGTGTGTGGAGAGTGTGTGTGCAGTGATCGTGTGTGTGGAGAGTGTGTGTGCAGTGATCGTGTGTGTGGAGAGTGTGTGTGCAGTGATCGTGTGTGTGGAGAGTGTGTGTGCAGTGATCGTGTGTGTGGAGAGTGTGTGTGCAGTGATCGTGTGTGTGGAGAGTGTGTGTGCAGTGATCGTGTGTGTGGAGAGTGTGTGTGCAGTGATCGTGTGTGTGGAGAGTGTGTGTGCAGTGATCGTGTGTGTGGAGAGTGTGTGTGCAGTGATCGTGTGTGTGGAGAGTGTGTGTGCAGTGATCGTGTGTGTGGAGAGTGTGTGTGCAGTGATTGTGTGTGTGGTGAGTGTGTGTGCAGTGATTGTGTGTGTGGTGAGTGTGTGTGTGGTGAGTGTGTGTGCAGTGATCGTGTGTGTGGAGAGTGTGTGTGCAGTGATCGTGTGTGTGGAGAGTGTGTGTGCAGTGATCGTGTGTGTGGTGAGTGTGTGTGCAGTGATCGTGTGTGTGGTGAGTGTGTGTGTGGTGAGTGTGTGTGCAGTGATCGTGTGTGTGGAGAGTGTGTGTGCAGTGATCGTGTGTGTGGAGAGTGTGTGTGCAGTGATCGTGTGTGTGGTGAGTGTGTGTGCAGTGATTGTGTGTGTGGTGAGTGTGTGTGCAGTGATCGTGTGTGTGGTGAGTGTGTGTGCAGTGATTGTGTGTGTGGTGAGTGTGTGTGCAGTGATCGTGTGTGTGGAGAGTGTGTGTGCAGTGATCGTGTGTGTGGTGAGTGTGTGTGCAGTGATTGTGTGTGTGGTGAGTGTGTGTGCAGTGATCGTGTATGTGGTGAGTGTGTGTGCAGTGTGAAAGGTGGTGTTAATGAGCCTTTTCTGTTGTTACTCTTATTGTCCTTCACTGAATGTGTATATACATATTTAACATCATCTTTTTTTCTCTCTTCCCCCCCCCCCCCTCTCTCTCTCTCTCTCTCTCTAGACTCTCCACCCGACCGAGTGGGTAGGAGACGAAGCATATCTGGCTCCGCCCCCGATAGATCTCCACCTATCATGGAGCCTACAGCAGCTGCCACTCCCCTCAAAGTCATCGTTAGTACAGTGAGTGTTTTTGTACAGATGCTCTACAGCTGGCGACATATCACAGCTTCTATACACACAATATACACACGCAATATACACACACAAAAGCCAAAATATATACACACAATATACACACACAAAGGCAAAATGCACACACACAATATACACACACAAAGCCAAAATATATACACACAATATACACACACAAAGACAAAATGTATACACACAATATACACACACAAAGGCAAAATGTATACACACACAATATACACACACAAAGACAAAATATATACACACAATATACACACACAAAGGCAAAATGTATACACACACAATATACACACACAAAAACAAAATATATACACACAATATACACACACAAAGACAAAATATATACACACACAATATACACACACAAAGAGAAAATATATACACACAATATACACGCACAAAGACAAAATGTATACACACAATATACACACACTAAGACAAAATGTATACACACAATATACACACACAAAGACAAAATGTATACACACAATATACACACACAAAGGCAAAATGCACACACACAATATACACACACAAAGACAAAATATATACACACAATATACACACGCAAAGACAAAATGTATACACACAATATACACACACAAAGACAAAATGCTTATACACATACACACACACACACACACACACACACACACACACACACACACACATATATATATATGTATATATATATATATATATATATATATAATAGTATTCTAATACAATCATCAACACTAGACTATCAACAGTTGTTTTCCGTTTTCAATAACAGTTGAAAAAAAAAAAAACGTTTCTAGATAGATTAGTTTGATTAGTTAATCACTTTTGTTGTAACTATAGACATTTAAGCAGTAATACTCAAAATAGAAAAATGTATGATTATGTGATGGGTCCAGTGAATAAATAGATTAAATATATTTATACATATTTAGTAAATAAATAATGAAAATGAGACAAAGGACAGAGAAAGAGAAGGAGTCTTTTGTTTGATGAAGCTAACTGATTGTATTTGAAAAACCAACTAATTATATTTGATGAAGCTAACTGATTATATTTGATGGAGCTCAGTGATTTTATTTGATGGAGATCAGTGACTTTTATTTGATGGCGCTAACTGATTATATCTGATGGAGCTAACTGGTTTTATTTGATGAAGCTAACTGTTTTTATTTGATGGAGCTAACTGATTGTATTTTATATTTGATGGCACTAACTGATTATCCTGACTGATTGAGTCTATTGGCCACTATCAGTCAGGAAGGCTGATGACAAAACCAAAACATATTCTACTTTTCCAAAATGTTTTCACGAGCATTCTTAAGCAGATTTCAGTTCAAATATAGGTGAATGTTGTGAGGAAAGCCTTGGGGAATAGTGTAATGACATCAGAGCCTGACTCTCACACAGTACAGTTCCCTCCCAACCGTAGATAAACTAAGTTACTTATCAGTAATGAACCACTGAACCATTCATTGGACAGTATATATCAGGCAGTGATGTGCTTCCATCTGTCACAGATGAGTGAATTATTATCACATTGTCCTCTAGTGGCTGTCACTGGTACTGCATTACTCTCAAGCTGTTCCCTGACTATTGGTCGGCTATGCTGTGACAGCCCTGACAGCTGTTTACGCTACGTTACACTGTGTTACATTGGCCTACATTACATTGAAGTATGCATTACATCACATGACATTGCATCACTGCACCCGTCTGTCCACTCTCTTGCGGTGGTGCTTTACTTCTGTACAATATAGTGGATTTTCAAAAGCTGCGTCTGATGATGAGCTGAATAGACATAGAGATCCCTGTGTTTGCCTTGCATACATGCCTCTCTTAATTATCAGGGACTTCAAATGATTTACTATATCACCCTCTGATTAATGAGATATGCAGGGCCAAGGAGAAAAATACAGATCATTCATTCATCAATTTAACTTATCTTAATATTAATCTCCAAATGGCACAAAGGACCCGAATAATCACAGCATACCACCATATGTGTCTCTCTCTGTTTGTCTGTCCATCTTTTTCTCTGTCTGTTTCTCTGTCTGTCTGTCTGTCTGTTTCTCTATCTGTCCATGTTTCTCTCTGTCTGTTTCTCTGTCTATTTCTCTATCTGTCCATGTTTCTTTCTGTCTATTTCTCTATCTGTATGTCTGTTTCTCTGTCTGTATGTCTGTATGTCTGTCTGTTTCTCTGTCTGTATGTCTGCCTGTTTCTCTATCTGTCCATGTTTCTTTTATTTGTGGTTGCTTCCCCTTGACTTGTTCCTGCTATTTCTCCTTCAAAAAGATTTGATAAACCCATAATATGTGTGTGTGTGTGTGTGTGTGTGTGTATGAGAGAGTGCGTGTGTGTATATGTAAAGGGCGGGCCAAGAGAAAGGCACAGAGACAGGAGTGGCAGTGCAGAATTTTGCCGTTTATTGGAGGAAGCATCAGTTCATTGTGGAAAAAAAGGAAAATCCATTCAACTTTGGAAACCAAAAGTGAAGCAAAACAGTGAAAAACAAGATAATTCTATACAACTAAACAAAGTCTGCTCTGGCCTCTGTTGATAGATGTCTAAAACTAGCAGAAACAATTTCATCATTTTTAGCAAAAATAAATATCCAGTGCTCTGGGGGGTATTTCAGAAAGCGGGTTTAGTGAAAACTCTGAGTTAGTTAACTCAGAACAAGTAGTAAACCTCCTAATAGCGGAGTCCTATGGCTTCATTCTCCCAGCAAAACAAAGCCATAGGGCTCTTCTATTAGGAGGTTTACTACTTGTTCTGAGTTAACTAACTCAGAGTTTTCACTAAACCCGCTTTCTGGAATACCTCCCTGGTACACTTGGACAACGGACAGCAACAACAGACACAGCGACCAAGAACAGGGACAACAGACACAGCGACAACAGACACAGCGACCAAGAACAGGGACAACAGACACAGCGACAACAGACACAGCGACCAAGAACAGGGACAACAGACACAGCGACAACAGACACAGCGACCAAGAACAGGGACAACGGACAGCAACAACAGACACAGCGACCAAGAACAGGGACAACAGACACAGCGACCAAGAACAGGGACAACAGACACAGCGACCAAGAACAGGGACAACGGACAGCGACCAAGAACAGGGACAACAGACACAGTGACCAAGAACAGGGACAACAGACACAGCGACAGTGTGAGTGTGTGTGACGCTCCTGGAGGGCGTCTGGCACCCGACTAAAAAGTCGTTTCTGTACTGTCGGCCATTTTTCCACTATATTTGGGTCCCAACGCGGGGCCCCAGCCCTGAAAACAAAATGAGGACCTTGTGGGCCTTAATAGTGATTTGCATCAGTTTCAGTTTGATTTCGCTTCAACACAGTTAGCTGAAAATCTTGTTGCAAAAGGCAATAGCCAGCTCATATTGCCAACAACTGAAGTTCCTGCTTTGGATTTCTCTCATTGATATGGAGCTTTGTGGGGATTCGGAACTGGCCCTACCTAGTGTTCGCCGGAAGGATACTTTTTCTAAAGGTGCGACAAAAAACTGGGAATTCTTACATGCAGCTGTACAAAGCTTGCAAGTTACCCAGCAGGAGCTCAAAACAAACGTGAAGGATGCTTTGGAACATGTTCCACAACACATATCAGACATTCTGGATAAACATGTTCCACAACACATACCAGACATTCTGGATTAACAACAAAAGGAGTGAAGGACCACTATGGATTCTCACATCACCTGCAAAGTCAACTTACCGCCACCTTCAACTGGTGCTTGAAACACCTCCAGACTGTACTACTGCAGAACACAAAGGCAGTCATGCAGCCGTTTTTCTCAACTTTGCAGCAAGTACAGTCTGAGGTTGCAGCATGTACGAAATTAATGGATTGATTTAACACTGATTTCCCTTCACTAATATAACAAATGCTTCAGTCAGTCTCTTGTAGTCATGCTTGCACCCAGACCAGGGCTGCCGCTACGTACATGTGCATCACGCGCTGTGCGTAGGGCACCAAAAAATTAACGTGCAAACGTAAACTAACAAACTACATTAGTTGCACTAGAAATGCACAGATCGGAAGTCTGCTGAATACATGTAAAAGATTATTTGAGACTCATCGCTTGGAAACCCAATAGCCAAAAGCAAATCGAGAGACTAAATTCTAAAGTCCGCAAAAACAGCCAGCGTGCACAGAAAGTTTCTGAGTTAAATATACCCAGCTCCTGTGGACAAATCTAGAAATAATAGCAATTAAGTACGCTTTTGTACTCTATTCATTAACACACAACGTTAGTATCTTTCTATGAAATTTAATGGATTAACCATCAGAGAAATATTTGTATTATCCATTTAGTTTTGTGTGCAGAGAGCTTTATGATTTGTCTCTGATGTGATTTGCCATAGCATTAGAGGGGATTTTCAATCCAAACCTGACAACAGACACACAATTTAAAAATATTTTTGTTTATTTTGATGGAGTAATAACCAGTAATCTATAATCTGGAGTAATCTATACTTAGCTCTATAGTGTAGAATGCAGAATGGCACTGTTAGAGACGGGTGGGGTGTCAATCGTCAAAACATTACCCCCTGGGCTGAGTTTGAAATCCATTTTCTTTCTACTTTCCTCTCAGAGGACTACGATAATGAGCTGGCTGAAAGAGTTCGGACCAGAGTCCCAGCAGAGACAGAGTCTGTCCGGGACTTTGCTTTCAGCTACCGTGCACTGTGCAAGAGGTGGAAACCTGGGATCACAGAATCCGAAACTGTCAAACTCATCCTAAAAAACATCACTCCTCGTCTGGCCAGTCAGCTTCGGAGTAGAGTTAAAGATGTGGAGGAACTTGTCAGACTGGGCTAGGGTTAGGGTTAGGGTCAGGGTTAGGGTCAGGGTTAGGGTCTCAGCTAGAGAAAGACTGGGTACATCATCAACTGCTGACTCAAATTAGCACTGCCTCTGGTATTCCTTCTGGTCATCCTTGTACTACCATCAGATCCACACAGACAATAGAAAAGCCATCTGTGCTGTGCTGGAGGTGCAAAGGCCAGCATTCTCCTGGATCCTGTCCTTCATATTCATCCTCACAGGGACCTGTGAAAGGGAAGAGAGGAGCACAGGGATACGAGCATAAAGCTCCGGATAAAAAGGGGGGAGTGAATGCTGCCATAAAGCCGGAGACCTCAGAACCCCCTCTTGTGACAAAAACAAAAGAGACACCATCTCTCTCTACATGCCTTACACCAATACCTCGTCAGCTTCTGGTCCCTGTGTCTGTCTGCCAGTGGACAGGAAGAGCGACTGTGGATACTGGAGCAACATATACACTAATGCAGGAGCCCCTCTGGAAAAAAAATAGCATGCCCACAGGAGAAGTTGAGACCCTGAGTTGAAGGACTTTTGTATTTGGCCAGCGAAGAAGCGACCAATCCACTGGGTTGGGTAGATCTAAACATTTAGCTCCACAGCATGGCCATCTCCCTCATGCCTGGCCTTTGCTGTTGTCCTAGGATTAGATTTTATGCGCTTCAGTGGGCTTAAACTCTGTATTACAGATCAGACTTACTACCCGTCTTCAGCTTTTTCTTCTCCTCATCCTTTCCAGCATGGTATGGCAGATGTATCTTGCAGGAGTCTTCAAAAACAGTCTCAAGTTGACAGTAAAGGACAGGGGAAAGTAAGGAAGACATGCTGCCTTTTGTCACACACCTCTGCTTTACTGACAGCTGCTCCTCCTTTCGCTTTGGCCACAGTGGAACCCAATGCTTCTTTTTACGTACAAAGAGCAATTGAGAATGCCATGGTTGAAGAGGACTTGAAAGGCTGTTTTCAAACAATGCTGGAGGCCAATGAGGACGTTTGCACACTAACTCCTGGGAGATCTTCTTTCTTAAAGCATATTCTATATACTCAATATAGCATTCCAATTAAACAACATCCCTACCAACTTTCACCTTTCAAACAGGCCATTGTTCCTGAACAACTCGGTGACATGCTGGCTCAAGGTATTGTCAAACCCTCTAATTCTGCTTGGTCTTCTCCTGTCGTGCTAATACTGAAGAAAGATGGAGGACATCGATTCTGTGTGGATTACAGACGTTTAAATGCTATCACAGAAAATGATGCATACACCTTCCCTACCATCCAGGAGATCCTTGATTCATTAGCAGAAGCCACTATCTTTACTACCCTGGATCTTAATAGTGGCTACTGGCAGGTTGCCATGGATCCTCTTAGTAAACCAATGACTGCGTTTGTCACTCAGTGTCAAACGCAGTGTCACACTGTCCCTTCAGTGTCATGCTGTTTAGTTTGAAAAATGCACCTGCCACATTCTGATGGCTTTATGGAGATGGTTTTGGTGGAGTTGCAGGGTCAGATATGTCTTGTTTATCTTGATGACATCATTGTTTATTCCAGCTTTGCACAACACCTCAGTGACTTGCAGCAAGTCTTTGTAAAGCTGAAAATGGCTGGGCTCACCCTGAATCTTAAAAAGTGCAGTTTCTGTCAGACCACCATTAAGTTTTTGGGGCACGTTGTCACCTCCCAGGGTATCCAACCGGATCCGGATAAGATTGCTGCCATAATGACCTTCCCCACACCAACTTCTCTTAAAGAGGTGCAGTGCTTTCTAGGCATGGCAGGGTGGTATCACCGCTTCATACCGGGCTTCTCCAAGGTAGCAGAACCTCTCAATGCCCTAAAAAGTAAGGGAACAAGGCGGCAGAAACTCTCAATGCCCTAAAAAGTAAGGGAACAAGGTTTCCTTGGAATGATGTGTGCCAACATGCTTTCATTACCCTGAAAAATTTCCTGACTCCACCAGTTCTGGGTCAACCAAACTTTCCACTGCACTTTGTAGTGAAACAGGCTAAAACTCAACACTGTTCCAGATTCTTTGTCCCACACTTCTGTATCCGCTCAGTATTCTCCAAGTTGTAGTGGGCTTCTTCTCCTGCCAAACTCCATGGTAAAATGGGTAAACCCGATCTGGATGATGTTCAAGTGTGGACGTCTCAGCAAAGTGATCCTGGTATTATGGAATTTCACCAGAGCCTGTCAGAGGATGGAGAGACAAGTAAGTTCTGTGACAAATTTGGTGTCTTGGAGGACAAAGTTTATCTGAGGACAGTTGAAACTGACCCTCACAGCGTTCCTTACAGATTATATGTACCCTCTGGAGGGCACATATAATCTGTACATACAGTCCTTACCAATGAAGTCATCCAAGCCTATCGACATCTTAGGGAAGCCATATTCTGGCCTGGAACGTGCAAACTAGTGAAGACGTTTATACAGGCATTCACATTTGCCAACAGTATATAACGGATGTTGGAAAATTCCAACAGATCATGGTTCCTCAACCTAACTGTTATGCTTGGCATTCATTTAACTTGGAGGGAAATGTCTAAGCTCACCACTGCGTACCACCCTTATATTAATTACACTGAATGGGTGAACCGCACTCTGAAAGCTGAGATTGCCTCGTACATAGGTGGACAACATAACAAATGGGATAAATATCTGCCAGAGTTTCGTTTTGATTTTAATTCCTGTACAGGAATCACTTGGTGTCTCACCTGCTGAAGCTCATCATGGGAGGCGTCTAATTGGACCCATTGACAGAATTCTGCAAGTCGCCAGTCCTCCTCCAGAGTCTCCTGCGTATGACGTAGTGCATCAACAGAAAAACATGATGAAATTGATCGAAGATAATGGAGCCAAGGCTAGAATCTGTCAGCAATGCAACTATAATAAAACTAGGATGGATGTCACTTACAAACCTCAGGACAGAGTATGGATCTGTAACCATCCTCAGTCTAAGGCCTCAGAATAGTTCACAGCCAAACTGGCTCCTCGTTGGATTGGACCATACTGAGTTGTGAGAAAACTTGGACCAGTCAATTACACTGTTCCTCATGAGAAGACTGGAGAAGATCCCTGAACAATTCATGTGGTTGATCTCAAGTCTTGTTATCCAACTGCTATAGCTCTGGATATATAACAAAACCAAC
The DNA here is from genome assembly GCF_902362185.1 of Chanos chanos. NCBI lineage: Eukaryota > Metazoa > Chordata > Actinopteri > Gonorynchiformes > Chanidae > Chanos > Chanos chanos. The sequence continues at coordinate 148,190 of NC_044495.1, forward strand.
GATTAAGGCAAATCTTCTTAGATGAATCTTCAGATGAGGATTTTCTGGGTTTCCCTTAACTGAGCTTATGTCTTCCTACTGTGTGTGTTTTTTGTTTTTTTGGGGGGGGGGTTTCCCCACGGGGGGAAGAGTGTGGTGTATGACATGGAGCCATCACTATGGCCCCGCAAATTAACTTTAATGGTAACTTTCATAGTATGCGCTTATTAACTTTAATAGTAACTTTAATAGTATGTGCTTATTCATTTTAATGGTAACTTTAATAGTATGTGCTTATTAACTTTAATGGTAACTTTAATAGTATGCATTTATTAACTTTAATAGTAACTTTAATAGTATGCACAAAAGTACTTGCCTTACTATTTTCTATGCACTTCCCTTTTCTAACTATCACTTTTCTATCGCTTTCCCTTTATTATATCTTTGATAAATTTTCCATCTCAAAACTGTTTTGTTTCTCTAATTACTTAATTGCCGGAAAGTCATTGGTTACCTGTGATTTACTTGGGTAGGCCTTGCTGCCTGCTAAGGTGAGGGGAGCTTGAGCCAGTGTTTTTGCTGTGTGTTCCCTGCTGTCAACGAGGCGTATGCTCTCCATTTTCTTAAATTAGTGTGGCAGTGTTGTACGTTTAGGCTCTCAGCATTAGGTAACCTGCTTCCTAACTAAAGCGATTATCTTCCTGGAACTGCGTTTATGGGACCTCCGTTTGGATTATTGCTCTCTACTCTCCCGCATGTTTGATACTTTCCCTCCTGTTTGACACTCTGCTTACGTGGTTGGCAACTATTTCATGCGTTGCTGTTGGAACTTGTTGGAGTGGATACAGTGGATGTCATTACAGTGGATATCTTCACGAAATAGACCAGCCCAACCTTTAACGAGTGAAATAGACCGACCTTTAACGAGTGAAATAGATCAGCCTTTAATGAGTGAAATAGACCAGCCTTTAACGAGTGAAACAGACCGACCTTTAACAAGTGAAATAGACCAGCCTTTAACAAGTGAAACAGACCAGCCTTTAACGAGTGAAATAGACCAGCCTTTAACGAGTGAAACAGACCAGCCTTTAACAAGTGAAACAGACCAGCCTTTAACGAGTGAAATAGACCAGCCTTTAACGAGTGAAACAGACCAGCCTTTAACGAGTGAAACAGACCAGCCTTTAACGAGTGAAACAAACCAGCCTTTAACGAGTGAAACAAACCAGCCTTTAACGAGTGAAATAGACCAGCCTTTAACGAGTGAAACAGACCAGCCTTTAACAAGTGAAATACACCAGCCTTTAACAAGTGAAACAGACCAGCCTTTAACAAGTGAAACAGACCAGCCTTTAACGAGTGAAATAGACCAGCCTTTAACGAGTGAAAAAAAGACCAGCCTTTAACGAGTGAAATAAACCAGCCTTTAACAAGTGAAATAGACCAGCCTTTAACAAGTGAAACAGACCAGCCTTTAACGAGTGAAATAGACCAGCCTTTAACGAGTGAAACAGACCAGCCTTTAACAAGTGAAATAGACCAGCCTTTAACGAGTGAAACAGACCAGCCTTTAACAAGTGAAATAGACCAGCCTTTAACAAGTGAAACAGACCAGCCTTTAACGACCTTCTCTCTTTTCCTTTTCTCTTTTCTATTCCTCTGTGAAATGGTGAAAGAACGCTCAATTCTGACACATTGTATATATGTAGATAAATCATGAGAACCGATCCACTACAACGTTGTATTGTGTGTTGAAGTCGAACATAGCAAACGAAAGTCTCGCGTTGTGTATTGGAAGTGGACATTGAAAACTGACGCCTTTGCAGTGTGTATGAACACTGAAACAGATGTCAGGGTTTATTGTTTATTGAAAGTGTCCATTGTAAACTGACATCTTGATTATGCCTATAACCATTTTTTTCCCTTTCTTGTACATCCTTTAGTTATTTTTGACTCCTTCATGCAAATGTTGGACATTTCCACAAGGCATAAACTGTGGCTCTTCCTCTAATTTTGGACACATAAAGTCATAAAAATATAACTACTCATGTGATTATGGCCCTGACTTGTGGGCTGTTAATTTTCACTGATCTTTTTATGTGTGTGTGTGTGTGTGTGTGTGTGTGTGTGTGTGTGTGTGTGAATGTTGCCTTGATTGACTGACTAAATTCCTTGTCATTGTTGCATTGAAACCTTAGCTAGCCCACAACAGGCCGTATATGTAGCAGGCCATGTGTGTAACTATAGGCCGTATGTGTAACTAGGCTGTATGTGTAACTATAGGCCGTATATGTAACAGGCCATATGTGTAACTAGGCTGTATGTGTAACTATAGGCCATATATGTCACTATAGGCCGTATATGTAACAGGCCATATATGTAACAGGCCGTACGTGTAACTAGGCCATATGTGTAACTATAGGCCGTATATATAACAGGCCGTATGTGTAACTATAGGCCGTATATGTAACTAGGCCATATGTGTAACTATAGGCCGTATATGTAACTAGGCTGTATGTGTAACTATAGGCCGTATGTGTAACTATAGGCCGTATATGTAACTAGGCCATATGTGTAACTATAGGCCATATATGTAACTAGGCTGTATGTGTAACTATAGGCCATATATGTAACTAGGCTGTATGTGTAACTATAGGCCGTATGTGTAACTATAGGCCGTATATATAACAGGCCGTATGTGTAACTATAGGCCATATATGTAACTAGGCTGTATGTGTAACTATAGGCCATATATGTAACTAGGCTGTATGTGTAACTATAGGCCGTATATGTAACAGGCCATATGTGTAACTATAGGCCGTATATGTAACAGGCCGTATGTGTAACTATAGGCCATATATGTAACTAGGCTGTATGTGTAACTATAGGCCGTATGTGTAACTATAGGCCGTATATGTAACTAGGCCATATGTGTAACTATAGGCCGTATATATAACAGGCCGTATGTGTAACTATAGGCCGTATATGTAACTAGGCTGTATGTGTGACTATAGGCCGTATGTGTAACTATAGGCCGTATATGTAACTAGGCTGTATGTGTGACTATAGGCTGTATGTGTGACTATAGGCCATATATGTAACTAGGGCGTATGTGTAACTAGGGCGTATGTGTAACTAGGGTGTATATGGAACTAGGCCCTGCTAGAGAGAGTGTACTGGTCTGATGGGGTAAAAGTGGCCAACAGTAGTGTTGTTTAATTCTTCCTTCTTCCTTCTTTCTCTCTCTGCTCTGTAACGCTCCTGGAGCATGTGTGGTTCCCATCTAAAAAGTAGTTTCTGTACTGTTTGCTGTTTTTCCACTACAGTGTGTGTGTATCAGGTATCTTTTTCATGTCTTAGGCATGAGTCTGTGCTTTATCTCATATGTTGTATGCCTTTGCTCTATCATATGTATAAGACAGTCTGCCCACTGTCACCTCCACCTCCTTTACCAGGCTGATATATGAAAAAACATAGACTTTGACCTGTGTCTCTTTCCTTTGGTCTCTCTTTATTCTCCTGCAAGCCTGTAGTCTCCATGGTAACAGCAGCTAAGGAGAAAAGATTTTTGAACTATAAATGTGACATGCTGAGAAGAGAAAGAGAGAGAGAGGGAGAGAGAGAGAAAGGGAAAGGGAGAGAGAGGGAGAGAGAGAGAGAGAGAGGGAGAGAGAGAGAGAGAGAGGGAGAGAGAGAGAAAGGGAAAGGGAGAGAGAGGGAGAGAGAGAGAGAGAGAGAGAGAGGGAGAGAGAGAGAAAGGGAAAGGGAGAGAGAGGGAGAGAGAGAGAAAGAGGGAGAGAGAGAGAGAGAGAGAGAGAGGGAGGGAGAGAGAGAGAGAGGGAGAGAGAGGGAGAGAGTACTTTTTGACTTTATGTTCCAATAGAAGACAAAGGAGGATGAGGAGAGTACACAAAGTTACATTTGAGATCAAAACTGAGAGCAAAACTCCAGCAGATCAAGAAACACCAGATTAACCCTAACCCTAACCAACTTTACTTATGTCATCCCAATAGTATACATAGATTCTGGTTAATAGTTCACCATGAATATTAGGCTGAATACTAATATCATAATATAATTAGCTGTGATCATAACCTTATTTGAGAACCTGAACCCAGTGAAATTACATTTATTCTGAAAACTCTAGTTATAGTTCAGTGTTCTGCACAATGAACCTAGAAATTATTCAGAATAGCTCTTCATTAGCTTAACATATAGTAAATAATAGCGTTAATGTAGCAAGTACAATAATACTCTTCAAATTCAATATTCCTAGATCAGCACATTCAGTAACTAGGTGATCACATATTCAAAGAGTGGAAATGAGAGTGTAGACGTTTATTACATTCAGATGAATCTAATGTTGAAAAAATTGTGAATTATGTGGAACCAAGGCACACTTGCTACACACACACACACACACACACAAATACAGGTGCATCTAACCTACTCACTAGAAGACTGACTACTAACGATAGACAATAACAATATCCTTGTTACTTGTAAGTATGAATGAATGAACAACTACGCATGTATGAATTATTACTCACAAAAAGCCATGCTTAACCAAAAGAACTATCTGAGTGAAGTTCTAGTGGAGTTACTTACACACAACAGGGTAGTGAGGCAAGGACAGAAAAGGGAAGAAGAAGAGCAGGCCCAGCCACGTTCAGGTAGGAGAGACCAGAGTTACTGAGGTTGGCAGTAGGAGACCGTGAGCAAGACTTTGTGTCGGTGCCGGGAGAGTCTTTTAGCACATCTTCCGAAGTGGTGAGACTGGGCCGATTCTTCACAGAGACAAGCCGGGCGGAACCGGCAGACTACGTGACGGTTAACACAACTGGGGCTCAACTGACGCTAAGCCAGAGCTGAGCTGAACTGAACCATAGGATAGCAAAGGGTCTGGCATTTTATCTGATTTGGAAACAGGGGTACTGCTATCCTTTTGGGGGTGACTCTGCCTAAAGGGAGGAGACACCGCTTGGAATTTGGAAGTTTTAATCTGAGCTCAGTTTAAACAATTTTACATAACTTTTCCCAGTTAAGGAATAGTAAAATTATACTAGGCTACTCATATCTGTGTCATTTTATGCTTCCGAGAGATATCAAATATGATTGCTCTAACATTGTGAATGGCTTAGGTTCACTGACAGCTTGAGAATCAGTGGTTGGTTAATCGGCCGGTGGTTATTTAAAAGCCCTAAAACACGTTTACAGCCGTGCCATTTATTTCAGCTATAATACATGCATGTATTCGGCAGTGTTGTAACAGTTTGTTTGATTCTCTTTCCTTCTTTGAAGTTTGTTAATGAATAAGGGAATGTTGACTGGACTTGTGGCATGGTTCGAATTCCATCTCCACGGGAAACGAACCACTGAGGTGAACTGGCATTAGTGATAAGTTGTCAAACCCGGTGTCAGTTAGGTGCTACGACAGTTTAGTTTGATGTGCATTGTTTCTGAACCAAGGGGGGCTTGAGTTGTTGAAGAGGGACATTAGGATCAAAGGGACAGGGACAGAGAGATTGAATGGGGGTGGGAGAATGTGTCATAGAGGGGGGAGAGAAGGGGGGGTCTATGGGGGGTCTTTAATGTCTCAGTGAAACATTTATTAGCTCATGTATTGCAATGTACAAAGCCTCCCCTCATTCACCTCCCCACACAAAATACATTAAAAAAATAAAAAGTCAAATAAATCAGCACATACACCTTATGTTAACAGAGAAACCCCAGAAAAAGAAATCAGTGTCTCCCTCTAAGTCCAAACAATCTGACTTAAGCATGTCTCTGTGTCTCTGTGTCTCTGTGTCTCTCTGCCTGTACCCCTGTGTCTGTGTGTGTGTATCTCTGTATCTCTGTGTCTGTGTGTGTGTCTTTGTGCCTCTGTGTGTGTGCGTGTGTGTGTTTGTGTGTGTGTGTCTGTGTGTCTTTGTATCTCTGTGTCTGTGTCTATGTGTGTGCGTGTGTGTGTGTGTGTGTGTGTGTGCGTGTGTGTGTGTGTGTGTGTGTTTGTGTGTGTGTCTGTGTGTCTTTGTATCTCTGTGTCTGTGTCTATGTGTGTGTCTGTGTGCCTCTGTGTCTGTGTCTATGTGTGTGTCTGTGTGCCTCTGTGTCTGTGCGTGTCTGTGTGTCTCTGTGTCTGTGTGTGTCTGTGTGTGTGCCTGTGTGTGTGCATCTCTGTGTCTGTGTGTGTGTCTGTGTCTGTGTGTCTTTGTGTGTGCATCTCTGTGTCTGTGTGTGTGTCTGTGTCTCTGTGTCTGTGTAGGGCTTTCTAAGCCGGAGGCTGAAGGGCTCCATAAAGCGGACGAAGAGCCAACCCAAGCTGGACAGAAACAGCAGTTTCAGGTACATTCTACCTGGGTTCAGACCTGCAGACAACGACAGGTAGTGCCCCCCAACATACACACACACACACACACACACACACACACACACAGCCAATTTACTAAGGCAGTGGAGACTCGACAAATGTGAATGAGGAGGTAAAAGCACCAGCTGAACAACCACTCCTCCATTAACAGGGTACAGTTGAACAACCACTCCTCCATTAACAGGGTACAGTTGAACAACCACTCCTCCATTAACAGGGTACAGTTGAACAACCACTCCTCCATTAACAGGGGCACAGACTCCGCACTGGTCCCATGGCATGGATGATGTTACTGTCAGACACTCAGAGTGTGTGCATTTGTCCCCACAAAGCTGCTTTACTGTTAAGTTCACTTTTAAGAATTTATCTTGGAACATCTGTAATGCCAATGAGCTGTGTAGGTCCTAATTTCATCTCTTTAATCTGTGGGGAGTGGATTAAATGGTGTGAGTGCTTTACAAACTACACTGATTCTTTATCACTAAACCCAGGGACTCTGGATGCATGTGTGTAGCAAGCTTCCTTTATTACAACACAATCCAAATTCAAGTCATCACCGAGCAAAGCGGTGCTCACACTGAAAACCTGTTTAATCTGCCACCCCACCCCCATCTTTACTAATTCCTTTTCTCCCATTGGATGTCCACTGGTTTTCTATTTCTCTGGTTTAATGCTCGTTTTTTATTTCTCTGAATGATGATCGATAGAAGTTCATCTTTTGTTGTCCTTTTGTTTACTCATTCAATCTGACTTTACCACAACAAGAGAAACAGTGTTACCATGAATCCAGCACACTCATATATGCACATGCACAAGTCATGTTAATTTTCATTAACGCCTCACAGTGTCATGACAGTCCTCACAATGTTACTCTATTACAGGTCCCACAATATACACAATAATAGGTCAGCAGAGTAAGATTCAGGAGTCACTGTCTGAACCAGCACCATTCAGTGGGTCTTTCATTCAGTGGGTCTTTCATTCAAACCTAACGCACGCACGCACGCACGCACACATACACACACACACACACACACACATGCTCTCACATATCCACGCAAATTCACACAAAGCTAAAGCCGTCTTCCACAGTGGCTCTTTTACCGAAGTGTGAACCCCAGACCAAGCACACTAAAAAAGACAGGAACACAGCAACATACAAAATATAGACTCAGGAATCTGGATGACGTCACTGGAAAATGGGTAAACCTGGAATTGAATGTTAAACATAAATAGACAAAGAACACACACACACACGCACACAGTTATGTCCTACTAGGAGTTGTGTGTGTGTGTGTGTGTGTGTGTGTGTGTGTGTGTGTGTGAAGATAAGAGGGATTCTCTCTGTTCCCATTTCTCATCTGGTTCATGCCCCTTAAGGCAGAGTCTTATCATACCCAAGCAAAGAACTCTGGCTGTGTTGTGTATGTTTGTATATAAAGGAGGACTTCACTGTAGACATTTCATATTGTCACAAGGCTAGATTTGGCAGGCCCTGTTCCGTCCATACTAAAAAAGGATGTCATGCTCCTTCCAACCAGTGTCTCTTCTCCTCCAGTGTGAGCTGAACAGCTAACAATTCTCTATCCTCCACATCATAATTTCTTCCTCTTCTAAAGTCAGCAAGTGGGAGAAAAAGGTGCAAGGTTGGAGTTTGTTATCAGCCACCTGCTGAGATAGAATCACCCTGACCCCCACATCAGTGCATCCACCTCCAGAATGAATGGACGCGAAGGGTCAGGTAGGCTCAGGAATGGGTGCTGATGTAAAGCGCTGTTTAAATTCTCGAAAAACACCTTCTGAGCCTCAGGGGTACAGGCAAAATGAGTTCCTCCTCCCTTGGTCAGGGTAGAAATGGGTGCAGCCACAGCGCTAAAGTTCCGAATAAACCTCCGGTAAAAACTGAGAACTCCAGGGCTGAGTCTGCTTGAGTGACTCGGGTATAGGCCATTCTTAAGCTCCTTGGGTCTGCGTGGGATCCATCTGAATCTGGCCCTTCCTTATAATAAACCAGAGAGAGCTCAGACGAATGGAACTCACACTTCTCAGGTTTCACAAAGAGATGATTCACAAAGACCTGGAAAAAAATCAAGATGTCATCAAGGTATAAAAAAACAAAGTGACTGAGCATGTCCCGGAGAACTTCATTTATCAGGGCCTGAAAGACAGCAAGAGCATTGGTGAGCCCAAACGACATGACCTGGTACTCATAGTGACCAGTGGGAGTGTTAAATGGGCTCTTCCACTCATCACCCTCTCGGTTAACCCTAACCCTAATCCGAGACCAGGTAGTATGTGCTGTGCAAATCCAGCTTAGTAAAAATAGTGGCCCCTTGGAGCAACTCGAATGCAGTAGGCATCAAGGGAAGAGGGTTATGGTTGCTGTTATGCACCGCGAAATAAGTCTAGGGAATGTGGGAGGTAACAAAAAACATCAAGTGAGGGAAAAAAGATAGACGGGAAACAGAAATACACGAGTGAGTCGTAAATTTGTTTATAAATCAAGAAAAGAAGAAAAAATAGGGTTACAATAAAACTGAAAGTAATAACCAAAACTACTCCCTCCCGTTGGAGGTCATAATTACCCACTTCAGCGCACTGCAAAACTTCACACATAGCGTAATCGCTGTTATCAGAAATTGCAGTTCACACACACAGCATAACTGCTGTAATAAGACACACTGCTGTCTGGCCCACTGGCCCTGTCTGTAGGTCTCCCCAGGTCCTGTAAAACAGCCGATTCCGGTGAACAATTAAGTACCGGCACCGTTAACCACTCCCAGCAAGGATGAGCACAGGGGAGGGCGGTACCTGGAGAGAAATGTAAAAAGAACACACCCTAACACCACAACCATAACAGTTGCGGACAGTGATCTTTTTGAGTCCTTGATAATCAATGCATGGGCAAAGACCTCCATCCCTCTTTCCTACAAAGAGGATCCCTGCCCTGGCTGGAGAGGTAGACTGATGAATAGATCCAAAGGCAAGGGACTCCTTGATATAGTTGTCCATAGCGGTCCGCTCAAGAGGGAAGAGGGAGAATATCCGACCGCGAGGCGGACAAGTGCTAGATAGTAAGTCAGAGGAGCAGTCATGAGGCTGGTGTGAAGGTAATGTAGTGGCTCTCTTCTTGCTGAAGACTTCTTTCAGGTGCAGGTACTCTGTTAGGACCCGACAAGAGGTTCAGAAGCTTCTGAGGACTGAGACAAAGAAGGGGGGGTGGAGGGGGCCACAGGTAACATGACAAGTAAGTCCCCACTCCAGCACAGCACCTGTAATCCAGCCTATGTTAGGATTATGGCAATTACGTCAAGGGGTCCCTAAGACAAAAGAATTCAGGGGACTGGATCAAGTGTGAGGAGAGCTTCTCCTGATGGTTGCCTATCCAGAGACTCCAGAGGGGAGCAGTGGCTTGACTGTTCTTGCCATTGCGTAGTGGACGATCATCAAGGACAGTAACTGTGAGAGGATCAGAAGGGTGCATTAGAGGAACTTGAAAGTGCTGGGCTGGAGATAAGTCCATAAAGTTACCTGCAGCCCCGGAGTCTACCAAAGCCTGGAGAGCAAACTGCTAATCTCCCCAAAAGACAGTACTGGGAAGGAAGACCCCTGGAACAAAAGACTCAGGACAGGATGTTACACCTATCAGAGCCCCAGCTGGATGGGCCCCACTTTTTCCCGCAAGTGCAGGACAGGAGTCTCGGAAATGACCTGGTTTACCACAATATAGGTAGCAGTGGTCCTGCTCAGACTGACGTAGATGGGTACTTCCAAGCTGCATCATCTCCGGACTCTCGAAACAGGACTGGGTCGGCACCCAAGAAAGGACTGGGGGTTTTTGGGGTCTGTGGCGGTCTCTGCACCGTTGTCAGAGACAGTTGCCAAGACGAATGGCGTGGGTAATCATTGCCTCCAAGTCTCCTGCCAGTTTGCTGGAAGCCAGTTTGTCCTTTATATTTTCCCCCAGGCTGCGGTGGAAGGTGGTGATGAGGGCTTCCTCATTCCAGCCGCTCTCCGCTGTGAGAGTACGGAAGTCAGTTGCATAGTCGGCAACACTGCAGTTCTCCTGACACAGGTGAAGAAGCTGCCTCCCGACCGCTGGCCAACTGGCCAAAGACATGTCCCATCTTGTTGGCAAAAGAGTCAAAATCAAAACATACTGGGCCCTGCTGCTCCCATGTGGCAGTTGCCCAGGCCAGAGAGCCTTGCCATTCAGCAGTGTTATCACACAGGCAATGCGATACCTCTCTGTGGGAAATGCGGAAGGGACTAGCCAGAGTGCCTGGAGGTGCTGGAATCGTGGAACCAACTGGTGGCTGGCCCACTGGCATCGAGGGTTATTGGTTCACTCACACTGAAAGACTCTGTAAGGAGTCTAACGCTTGCTCATGGTATGGTATACCGTAAGTTTCAGTGTTATACTATAAATTCCACTGTTATACTGTAAGTATCGGTGTTATACTATAAGTTTCACTGTTATACAATAAGTGTCAGTGTTTTACCATAAAGCCGTTTTCACATATGTACTACGGACTATAACCGCAGAATCAGGTTCGCATTATGTCCGAAGTTACCCTTTCACACACGCAGCACATAACAGCAGATAGTCTGAGTCAGACGCGTTCACACATACTTTCACAATACTCTGTTTGGTTTGGGCGGGGGGTGGCGCCTGGGTAGAGTGTGCAGGAGGCAGGACATGACACAAAATGTACTCTGCGAAAACGCTGTGTTTTGTTTTCAACAAATCGAAAAAGGTGGACGCAGCTACTGACTTTTGTCTGACGATTTCGGCGTCGGCCCTTTACCAACAGAAGTTCCCAAATCTTGTCGTCTCTCCAAGTAGACATTTTTGTTGGCGTCTTCATGTAAATGACCCTTCTTCTTCACCCTTGGATGTTTGTATTCTTCCAGTTTTGCGCCAGTCGCATGTTAGAAACGGCATCAACACGCCCACTTGCTCACTGTGCATACTCTGGAGTATAAACCGCTCTATTCATACATGGACCCAAACGAAGAGAAAACAGTGTTTGTACTAGGGGGCTGGTAGAATAAAATCCATTTAGAGTCTGAGTTGACTGATTTGGACAGTTCTGTTCACACATACAGCCCCTCCGGTTAGAATCCTGATTATTTTAGGGTTGCATTGCATGTGTGAAAGTGGCTTAAGATTCACTGTTATACTATAAGTTTCACTATTATACTATAAGATTCACTGTTATACTATAAGTTTCAGTGCTGTACTATAAGTTTCAGTGTTATACTGCAATCTTCAGTGTTATAACCATAAGTTTCACTATCATAACCATAAGTTTCACTATTATAACCATGAGTTTCAATGGTATACCATATGTTGCGTTGTTATAAGTGTTATACCATATGTTGCATTGTTGTAAGTGGTATACCATATGTTGCGTTGTTATAAGTGTTATACCATATGTTGCATTGTTGTAAGTGGTATACCATATGTTGCGTTGTTATAAGTGTTATACCATATGTTGCATTGTTATGACCATAAATTTGATTGTTACTGTTCCAGTTCTCATTAGTTCTCAAAAAATACATCACAGGTGGCTGTGCACTAGCCATTGAATGGGTTAGCGATGGATTATTTCATGGAGTAGCCACTAAAACCTCTGACTCCAGGTGTGTTTTTACAAGGCCACTACAAATACAGCAGGAAGTTTCCAGAATGGTCTGTTGTGTGCGGGAGTTGAGTGGTTGCAGATTAACGAGTTGTTTTAATTTTTGAATCTATTGAAAAAGTTTGTTTGGAGTCCAGATTTGTTTTGCTTTATTAGATGTTTGTCTGTCATCTTTCAGACCGCTATCATGTCAGCTGTGTGTTTATAAAAAACAGCAGAGCTTTGAGACGAAAGGCAATTTGCAGTAATGATCTGATGGTGTGTGTGTGTGTGTGTGTGTGTGTGTCCATTAACTGTGAACTGTAATTGTAAACTGTAGTGTTTAACTATAATCTGTCTCTGGGTCACAGACCAGATGTTTGCCACACCTGCATTTAGCAAAACCTTCGACTCTGAGCCAAGAAAGCTCTCTTTCCATCTCTCTGTCTTTCTTTTCCTGTAGCCCTGTCTCTGTTCAGCCCACAGGATTGCCAAGATGAAATATCACACACACACACATACATACATACACACACACACACACACACACACACACACACACACACACACATACATAAACACACACACACACACACACACATGCACACAGATGCCACAAACATCTAAAGTCTGGTAGATGTGCAAAAGCCAACTTCTGTAGATTCCTCTGCAGTTTTCCTGTTCATTGTTTCCTCAGCCTTTGCCTGATAATGAGGTCTGTTGGATTCTATCAGACCATGAGGTTTATTTGATTTGGCATTGCATAGGATTAGGGTTAGGGTTGCTCTGTTAGATCCTGCGGTCTATTAGATTTGGGGAGTGGACTAACACAGCAGCATGGCATGAACAGCATTTGAGCGCTTGAAATGTTTTTTTTTCCCCATATGTTGTATTAAATGCAAATTAAAGATGAGTGTATGGATTTCCTGTATTTCAGTGTTTGATTGTGAAATTACACAGCTGGGCAACTTTTACTCATAGTTACAGTTAAAGTCCTAATGTAAATAAGCCATGTAAAACAGCCCTGTTTAAATGCAGTCGTAGCAGGAGAAACAGGAGCATGTCTGTCTGTTTCAGAACCAGGCAGCTACTTACAGAGGCATTAAAACAGAGACCACACAAGGTGAAGAAAGAGAGAGCTCAACAATACTCAGTACTTCAATTACTGTAAATGCAGTTGTTAGCAGACACACACACACACACACACACACACTCACACACACTCACATACAGACACTCACACACACACACACACACACACACACACTCCTTCGTTCTTACTCATGAAGAGGAAAAAGTATGGGAGTTACTGTGGTATAGGAAATAGGACAGTCCTAGAAAAAATGAAAAAAGCTACAGAGAAGGAGTGTAGGAGACAGACAGGAGCAGGGGAGGGCAGTAGAGAGAGCATGAGCGAATGACAGAGAGAGAGAGAGAGCCTCATATCCACGCCTCCCAATGAAAAACACAGTTCTAGGAGAAGTGTACTGAGAGAGAGCAAGAGAAGAACAGGAGATCACACGTCGTTAGGGAAAACGGAGCGATGAGAGAGGAGGACAGCCCATCAGTTCTCCACTTCTCTCTCTCTCTTTTTCTCATCTGTCACAGACCTTTTCTTCTTCATCTGCTGTTTATCTTCACTGTGTTCCAGGGTTTGAACAGTGAATCTCAGACAATGCTTGGTGAGTGAGTCACTGCTTTACAGACGCAGGTTTAGATATGTGTGTGTGTGTGTGTGTGTGAGAGAGAGAGAGAGAGGTTTAGGCACAGTGAAGTGAATAAAATGCAGAGTGAATGGGCAGAATGTTGACAGACAGATGACTGGATCACATAGATGTACAACAGTTTTATCAGCCTGCTTCTGTCTGTATATGACAGTAAAAAGGTAGAGTGTGTGTGTGTGTGTGTGTGTGTGTGCGCGCGTGTGTGCGTGACAGAGAAAGAGTGTCTTTGAAGAGAAGTCAAATGGCTGGGGAATTCTGGGAGATTTATGATTTGATATGTGAAGATTAATTGCGGAGAGTGTGTCTTTGAGCTCCAGATAGGATCCAAGACAGTCTCATACTGCTGTTCCTAACTGCAGCCATGACTGACTTCATTCATGGAACTTGGTGTGTAATATTTCTGAATATTGCAACATGTCGATATTGTGAACAAACTGAGACCGAGAACGAGAGCTTGTGCAGGAAAATATCGCTCTACTGAACTGAACTGCACCCATCTCATTGGTCCATAGCTGAGTATCTGAGCCTGTGTGTCTTACTCTCTTGTGTTACTGTGTGCTGAAAAACACAAATACATTCTAACCTCCTCAGTCCAAAGGAGGAGGGCGGCGTCT
>NC_044495.1:165000-202500 GCF_902362185.1 Chanos chanos
CCCTCTCTCTCTCTCTCTCCCTCTCTCTCTCTCTCTCTCTCTCTCTCTCTCTCTCTCTCTTTCTCCTTCCCTCTCTCTCTCTCTCTCTCTCTCTCTCTCTCTCCCTCTCTCTCTCTCTCCCTCCCTCTCTCTCGCTCTTTCTCTCTCTCCCTTTTATCACTCTCTCTCTTGCTCTGCCTCTCTTTAAGCGTGTCTTCTATGCATTTGAGACAAGTAAGAGCTTGTCTGGAATGTGTCTGTTTTTTGGTTTCTGTGCAATGTCGGGGGGTTTGTGTGTCTGTGTATAAGTGTGTGCGTTTTGAACAGTTCTTGGTATTGTTGCTGACATCTTTGAGGCGATTGTATGTTAGAGATGTTGGGCTGATTGGTAATGTAATGGTTGGTTTCACAGACTGCTTCTCCACACTGTTAGGGAGGCGTGGAGACACCTGAGTGGCCCTTATCTACGCCAAGTAAGGCCAGCCCTCCCTAACCTGAGACCTGACACAGCCCTCTGTGCCGCAAACAGCATTGACATATGCCTCCATGTATGTGTCTTTACGTGTGCTGTGTTGTGTTAGGTGAATGGTGTGTGTTTGGGGGTGGGGGGGTACGGTGGTGGTGGGGGGGGGGGGGGGAGGAGGCTACTTGGAGGCTACACGGCCAAACCTGAAGAATGTGGATGAAGTCAGGAATCAGAGATTTCCCTTTACCATAACCGGCAAGCCTAAACTACAGACTCCAAAAAAGAGAAAATCACTCATGAAAATGGAAATGGAGTTACCACACACTGCTACTGCCACACTACTACAACACTACTTCTACACTACTACAACATTACTGCTACACTACTAAAACACTACTAAAACACTACTACAGCACACTACTGCTACACTACTACAACACTACTGCTACACTACTACAACACTACTGCTACACTACTACAGCACACTACTGCTACACTGTTAAAACACTAGTTACACTACTACAACACTACTGTTACACTACTACAACACTACTTCTACACTGTTAAAACACTACTGTTACACTACTACAGCACACTACTGCTACACTGTTAAAACACTAGTTACACTACTACAACACTACTGTTACACTACTACAACACTACTTCTACACTACTACAACACTACTGCTACACTACTAAAACACTACTGCCCCTGCAACACACTACTGCTACACTACTACATCACTACTGCTACACTACTACAACACTACTGCTACACTACTACAACACTACTGCCCCTGCAACACACTACTGCTACACTACTAAAACATTACTGCCCTTCAACACACTACTGCTACACTACTACATCACTACTGCTACACTACTACAACACTACTGCTACACTACTACAACACTACTGTTACACTACTACAACACTACTACTACACTACTACATCACTACTGTTACACTACTAAAACATTACTGCCCCTGCAACAACACTACTGCTACACTACTACATCACTACTGCTACACTACTAAAACATTACTGCCCCTGCAACACACTACTACAACACTACTACATCACTACTGCTACACTACTACAACACTACTGCTACACTACTACAACACTACTGCTACACTACTACGGCATTACTGCTACTGCAACACACTACTGCTACACTACTACATCACTACTGCTACACTACTACAACACTACTGCTACACTACTACAACACTACTACTACACTACTACAACACTACTGCTACACTGTTAAAACATTACTGCTACTGCAACACACTACTGCTACACTACTACAACACTACTGCTACACTACTACAGCACACTACTGCCACTGCAACAACACCACTGCTACACTACTACAACATTACTGCTACTGCAACACACAACTGCTACACTACTACGTCACTACTGCTACACTACTACAACACTACTGCTACACTACTAAAACATTACTGCTACTGCAACACACTACTGCTACACTACCACAACACTACTGCTACACTACTACAACACTACTGCTACACTACTACAGTACACTACTGCTACACTACTACAGTACACTACTGCTACACTACTACAACACTACTGCTACACTACTACAACACCACTGCTACACTACTACAACATTACTGCTACACTACTACAGCACACTACTGCCACTGCAACAACACCACTGCTACACTACTACAACATTACTGCTACACTACTGCCATACTACTACAACATTACTGCTACAATACAGCTACATCTTAGGGTAACACTAGAGAGAGAGTGAGTGAGAGAGAGAGAGAGAGTGAGTGAGTGAGTGAGTGAGTGAGTGAGTGAGAGAGTGAGAGAGAGAGGGAAATGGCTGCAGTCATTTTGAGTGGTGGGTCATTCAATTTCTCTTCACTTGTGTTTTCTGTCCTGTCTAGGTCATGAGTTTGTATGTGTTGCACTGCTGGAAAAGATGTAACAAAATAATTGAATTGGTGACACGGGCTGATGGATTATTTGAATCCGTTCCATGGCTGGTTTTGGTTGGTTGCAGGCCATTTACTCAGGGTTTCATTTCTTTTATAGTAGAGATGAGATTTTTGAAACAGTGTTTGAATTAGACCCTGTGAGCAGGTTTGGTTCTGAGGACTCATATTAAGGCCCGATAGGGGCTCATTATGGTAAGAGCCTCACCAATTTACACCTAGTTATCTGTGTGTGTGTGTGTGTGTATGTGTGTGTGCGTGTGTGTTTTTTGGGGGGGATTATTAGAGTCATAATGAATGTGGCAGAGGTATAATGGATGCCGTTTTTTCTTTCTTTTTTTTTAACCAGAAAGTTGTAGTGATGATGTCACTTCCTTTGATTCACTGAGAACCAGAGAGGAAGGGAAACATCTGGCAATGCTTAGCTAATGCCCCCCCCCCCCCACACACACACTTATTCCATTTCTGTCCCTGCTTGACCCTGAGTTCATTCTTTTGGCTCTCATCTCTACCTCTCTCTCCATCAATGGCACACTGTGCCTGAACAAGCTCTGTCCTAGTACTATTGTGTGTGTGGAAATACTGTGTGTAGTTTAATAATGTGTGTGGATATATTGTATAGGGTGAGGAGCTCGGACACCCGGGAGGAGCTTGGAGTTAGGGTCATTATGTTCTTCAGTATGTATTTCATAATACTGTAGTTGGTATGCTGCCCATACACTTTCATAGCTCTGTCATGCAGCGCTCTCTTCTGTAATAAATTTTATGTGTAGGTAAGTCAGCCTGGAGGGAAGGTGACTGTACCTGTGTTTTACACTGTCACAGGCTACTAAAGTATTTATGTTGGGGTATTTATGTTAGCCACTGTTATTTTACTCAGTCTGATTTTCATTCTCACTTCGTGTTTATATGTATTTTTTGTACTGACTATGTACTGACTTTTTACTGTGTACCGACTTTATACTGTGTACTGACTTTATACTGTATACTGACTTTGTACTGTGTACTGACTTTATACTGTATACTGACTTTATACTGTATACTGACTTTATACTGTGTACTGACTTTATACTGTATACTGACTTTGTACTGTATACTGACTTTGTACTGTATACTGACTTTATACTGTATACTGACTTTGTACTGTGTACTGACTTTATACTGTATACTGACTTTGTACTGTGTACTGACTTTATACTGTATACTGACTTTTTACTGTGTACTGACTTTATACTGTGTACTGACTTTATACTGTATACTGACTTTATACTGTATACTGACTTTGTACTGTATACTGACTTTATACTGTGTACTGACTTTATACTGTATACTGACTTTGTACTGTATACTGACTTTATACTGTGTACTGACTTTGTACTGTGTACTGACTTTATACTGTATACTGACTTTGTACTGTATACTGACTTCATACTGTATACTGACTTTGTACTGTGTACTGACTTTATACTGTATACTGACTTTATACTGTATACTGACTTTGTACTGTATACTGACTTTGTACTGTGTACTGACTTTATACTGTATACTGACTTTATACTGTATACTGACTTTATACTGTATACTGACTTTGTACTGTGTACTGACTTTATACTGTATACTGACTTTATACTGTATACTGACTTTGTACTGTATACTGACTTTATACTGTGTACTGACTTTATACTGTATACTGACTTTGTACTGTATACTGACTTTATACTGTGTACTGACTTTATACTGTATACTGACTTTGTACTGTGTACTGACTTTATACTGTGTACTGACTTTATACTGTATACTGACTTTGTACTGTATACTGACTTTATACTGTATACTGACACAGCATTTGTGTGTTGGCTCCCTCTGCTACATGTCATACACTTAATCTCCATGGTCTCTGATTCATGTTGCTCTCTTGGACACTTTCACCACCTGAGTTTGTCTTTTTGCTCAGCCGAATTTCAGCTGTCCTTATCTGCATCCCCCACTGATTTTGGTATTGAGGTTCTTGAATTAGGTTTAGAATAAACTTCTCTCAAACATGTCAGTCAAGCAAAATAATCTGTCTTTTGAGAAGTGGCAGTTTAATAAATGACAATGACTTTTATAAACTCGAGAAGGTAGCAATACAGGAAACTTGTGTGAGCCTGTTTTGAATTACAGGGGCCATTGGTGGACCAGTAGCGCGGACAGCTTGATATAGGTGAACAGAACGTAATCCATAAATGATTAACCGAGTTGTGCTTGTCTTGGAGTTAGAGTTAGTGCGGTACTGTCTGTGGAGTTCAAAGGCCATCCAGCGATATGAAATATAACATTGTCCAGATGTGCAATAGCAGTCGGCGCGAAAAATAGGAGCGCTGTGTGTTTAAATCGGGCGCGTGGAGGGGGTGTGTCCGGAGATAGAGATATCCCGGGGGAAGTTGTTTTCCAGCGGCGCGTAACAGAGGCCAGACTGCGGACACAGATTCCTAAAGACTCAAAAATAGACGGTGAACAGGGACCTAATCTGGATTTGGGACAAGAGGCTTGGAATGCACTTCAAATTCGTGTCCCTTGTCGTGGGGGACTGGAGTTTGGCTCTATGGAGCGATGTTTTACCGATGTAAAGCGTAAGTGCCTTTTGGTTTTTTGCCGTTTGTATTGTTAGGTACAGTTTTGTACCTGTTTTCATCCTAAGTGATGGGTAGCTATATTGCTCCCCGACTGCCGTTAGACTCGTGATGCGCGGTATATCCCCATAGAGACTGGATGTTTACGACAGGCTTATTACGCGTTAATGGAAGGCGCATGAGAGAATTACGTGACGAACAGAGGTAGCTTGGTCGAGCTGCTGGCTCCTCTTCCTCTCGATGGGTGTGTATAATTGGAGCGAATCACTGGACGTGTTGAGACTTGAGTTTGGAAGGGGAAACATTTGTTCAGAGTCAGTTGGGATAAGATCCAGAGACAGAATAGAAAGTTGTTGGCGATATAGTTTCCTTATGCGCTGTCAGGAAAAGTGTGTTACCTTGTACTCTCGTTTCTGTCTCAATTAATTCCCTCAAACTAAAAAATACAAGACCCCAGGTGAAATAGCGGTTAGGCTGTATTTAAGAACCGCTCTTAGAGTACACAAAACCATTGTCCAGCCTGATCTGTAAACGGTTAGTAATACCGAAAGACTGGTTTACAAGAACGTGTTCCAAATGCCAGGAAGGGATTGTATTTTATGTTCGGGAGGTATCCTGCGCCACCATAATCCACTTTCCCGCTCTGTCATTGACTCACGGCGATGCATTTTTTTTAGCTCACACGTTTCCATGGTCCACCGAAATGAAACGTCATTTTCTCTGTCAACACAGTAATCTAAGGCGGAAACAGTTTGAACCGCCTTTTGATGTCTGGTGTCCATGTTCACAGACACTTTTGACTAACTGGATATGTCTTAGTGAGGAATACATCTTTACGTATGTTATTTCTTGTGTTTTTTAAATGATTTCTTGACTTAATGTTTTTTTGTGGAAACTGTCTGTCTTAGCCTTCGCGCACACACACACACACACACACACACACTCACATACACACACAAAGCTTGAAACAAACATATACATATGTAATACACATGAAAACAAAGGCTTTGTGGATGATGCAGTAGGGCAGGACATGTGGGATGTATCTTGAATGCATCAGAGAAAAGTTGTGTTGGGTTATCAGTGTGTTAGATGTCAGTCAGTGGTTTGTAAGCAGATGTGCTTTCGGGTTGTGCTTGTCCTTTTTTGGCCAACATGATACCTGTCGCCTTGTTTCCATGGAAACACCTTTCATAGTTCGTCTGTTCAAGGGTAAAGCTTGAATTCAGCTGCAGTATGTCTCTCTCTCTCTCTCTCTCTCTCTCTCACACACACACACACACACATACACACACACACACACACAGAGGGAGAAAGTTCTTTTTGCCCTGTCTGTTACAGTTTGGTTAATGAGCACAGTGATGACATCATATCCTTTAGCTGGTTTGTGAAAACACTGGGATCTCTTCCCTTAACTACAGCAACAGCTGTCCATCATTCCCACAGCATGACATCATCAGACCTCTCTAGCCTACATCACCCAGGGTGCATCACAGATATCCAGACAAACAGATGACCTAATATACAGACAGCATTACACACACCCTAGCAGTGTCTGCTTTGTGTGTGTGTTGTGTGTGTGTGTGTCTGTGCGTGTGTGTGTGAGTGAGTATGAGAGCCAAACTGGGAGTTATGGTGTTGTTATTCCAATATTCAACCAGGGTGCAACTCTTTCAAAGCTTTAGTTGGCGTGTAGAATTATGTACGGCCCTGAGACCATGGCTCCGCCTCTCTGTGATCTGATTGGAGGTTTTAGCTATCAAGTCTCTCTCTCTGTTAGCTGTTGCTGTAGTTAAGCACATCTCTCTCTCCCTTCTCTCTCTCTCTTTCTCTCTCTCTCTCCCTCTTCCTTCTCTCTCTCTCTCTCTCTCTCACTCTCTCTCTCTCTTCTTTCTCTCTCTCTCTCTCTCTCTCTCCCTCTTCCTTCTCTCTCTCTCTCACTCTCTTTCTCCCTCTCTCTCTCTCTCTCTCTCACTCTCTCTCTCTCTCTCTCACTCTCTCTCTCTTCTTTCTCTCTCTCTCTCTCTCTCCCTCTTCCTTCTCTCTCTCTCTCACTCTCTTTCTCCCTCTCTCTCCCTCTCTCTCTCTCTCCCTTCTCTCTCTCTCTCACTCTCTCTCTCTCTCTCTCTCTCTCTCCCTCTCCCTTCTCTCTCTCACTCTCGCTCTCTCTCTCTCTCTCACTCTCTCTCTTTCTCCCTCTTGGCAGTCTGATGTTGCGTCTTTATTATTTTTGCTTATATTGCTTGTGCTAACCCAAGTCTGATACCATGTGAAGTCTGCTCATCTGAGCATCTCAGATCAAATTTTTCCAGTTTGTAGAAAACTTTCAATTCCTCTTGTTATTGCAACTTCTGTGATAGACAAGAAGGACTTTTTTAGTGATAGCACTTTTTTCCAGAACATTCTGCAGTGTGGATCTCACTTGATGGGCGTTCCCTCTAGTTCTTCTGTCAGTTACAATGCAGCCAAGGACATCCAGAAATTTAATGTGAATTTCAACTCAATACTTCAACTCCCAGCAGGCCCTGCAAACACAAATCAATCCCACATCCCCCTGCACCAATCACTCTTTCGGTCTTCTGCCTGGTTTTGTATCAGCCAATCAAAGACAATCAAAGCTCCAGTGGCTGAAAGATGAACTTACCCCAGGAGTCTGTTCTGACATAATGTGTGGAGTGGCAGAAAGAGAGAGAGAGAGTGAGAGAGAGAGAGAGAGAGAGAGAGAGGGAGAGGGAGAGAGAGAGAGGGAGGGACAGAAAGAGAGAGAGAGAGAAAGAGAGAGGGGGGGAGAGAGAGAGGGAGGGAGGGAGAGAGAGAGAGAGAGAGAGACATTGAGGAGAGAGGTGTGGGACAAATGAGAGAATTTAGGGAGATGGAAACAGGGTATGAGATGAAGGAGAAAGTGTGTGTGTGTGTGTGTCACGCCTGGGCTTTCCCTGTCCTCCCCCTCTGGTCGGTTTGTGAGGTCTTTGTTACTCCCCGGGTGCTTAGTTCACATTTTTAACTGAACCATTAGTTCAGTCTGTGTTTGGTTAGTCTAGTCTTGTTCTGTTCACTATAAATACCCTTAGATTTACCTTCTGTAAGTGATTACTTGTCATTGGATACTTGTCTTGTCATTGGATACTTGTTGTACTGTTGTCATCCACACAATTCACATTTTTTGATTTGTCACAACGTCAATTTGCAACATAAATCCAGCAGCAAAATTAATTGGATAATATTTTTATACATTAGAATAATTCTTAAATTAATTCTCAATTCAACAGCGGCACCAGCATGGCTACTCCTCTACACTCAGATGAAGTCAGTACTTAAACGTGTGTGTTTGTATGACTCCTTCCTCCCTGTGTCTCTATCTAAGGGCCCATCTGATGCAGAGACTGAAAGAGTCACGGTCACACGACTCCCTGCTCAGTCCCGCTAGTGCAGTGGATGCCCTGGACCTCAGCATGGAGGAAGAGGTCCTCATTAAACCTGTACACAGCTCCATCCTCGGACAGGACTACTGCTTTGAGGTACAGCCTTACACACACACACATACACACACACACTCACACACTCTCCCAAACTCACACACACACCTACACAAGCACACACACACTCATGCTCACGTACTCTTAGGAGAAAGGATGCTGAACACTCGAATAGTAGTCATTAGACTGAACCAATGCACGCAGCCTAGGGAAATAACCTACCCAGTCAAGTTAAGCCTGCTCCCCTAACTTAACGCCACTCTACATGTTGTATATGACGTGTAAGTACTGTATGCCTGCCTGTGTGTGAGTGTTTAACTAGGGACAGGCTTGGGGCGGGGACTACACAGCCAGACCTGGGGGGATGCAGGGGGCGCCCTCAGAGTGCACTGCACTGTCCGTGCGTTGCGCTCGGCAAGCCCAAACTGTATCTATCTAGTTCAGTTATGGTGATGGCAATCCGACAGGTGTGCAAAACGCAAAAGTCTCCGATATTGCCTAGGGGGAAATAATGACAAGGAATAGGGAGAAGATGCCGGAAACCGATCTAAAGCAATATGGTGCCGCATCAGTTCGCGGCAAACACTTTAAAGAGTTGTCAAGCTCATCCCTCTCGTGAGAGATCGCCAATTCCCTTTTTAAAAATACGCAACACCCAAGTAGGCGGCACCCTCCAGCA
The DNA here is from genome assembly GCF_902362185.1 of Chanos chanos. Classification (NCBI taxonomy): domain Eukaryota; kingdom Metazoa; phylum Chordata; class Actinopteri; order Gonorynchiformes; family Chanidae; genus Chanos; species Chanos chanos. Next base: position 174,197 of record NC_044495.1, read on the forward strand.
TCTCCTGTGTATAGGCGTTTTCACATATGAACTACGGACTGTGTCCGCAAAATACTGCTAATACTACTAATTCTGCTAATACTACTAATACTGCTAATTCTGCTAATACTACTAATACTGCTAATTCTGCTAATTCTGCTAATACTGCTAATACTACTAATTCTGCTAATACTACTAATACTGCTAATTCTGCTAATACTACTAATACTGCTAATTCTGCTAATACTACTAATACTGCTAATTCTGCTAATTCTGCTAATACTGCTAATACTACTAATTCTGCTAATACTACTAATACTGCTAATTCTGCTAATACTACTAATACTGCTAATTCTGCTAATACTACTAATACTGCTAATTCTGCTAATTCTGCTAATACTGCTAATACTACTAATTCTGCTAATACTACTAATACTACTAATTCTGCTAATACTGCTAATACTGCTAATTCTGCTAATACTACTAATACTGCTAATACTACTAATACTGCTTATACTACTAATACTGCTAATTCTGCTAATACTACTAATACTGCTAATACTACTAATACTACTAATACTGCTAATACTACTAATTCTGCTAATACAGCTAATACTACTAATTCTGCTAATACTGCTAATACTGCTAATTCTGCTAATACTCTAATACTACTAATACTGCTAATACTATGAATAATGCTAATATTACTAATACTGCTAATTCTGCTAATACTACTAATACTGCTAATACTACTAATACTACTAATTCTGCTAATACTACTAATACTACTAATTCTGCTAATACTACTAATACTGCTAATACTACTAATTCTGCTAATTCTGCTAATACTGCTAATTCTGCTAATACTACTAATACTGCTAATACTACTAATACTGCTAATACTACTAATTCTGCTAATACTGCTAATACTACTAATACTGCTAATTCTGCTAATACTCTAATACTACTAATACTGCTAATACTATGAATAATGCTAATATTACTAATACTGCTAATTCTGCTAATACTACTAATACTGCTAATACTACTAATACTACTAATTCTGCTAATACTACTAATACTGCTAATTCTGCTAATACTACTAATACTGCTAATACTACTAATTCTGCTAATACTGCTAATACTACTAATTCTGCTAATACTCTAATACTACTAATACTGCTAATACTATGAATAATGCTAATATTACTAATACTGCTAATTCTGCTAATACTACTAATACTGCTAATACTACTAATACTACTAATTCTGCTAATACTACTAATACTACTACTACTACTTCTGCTAATACTGCTAATACCACTAATACTGCTAATTCTGCTAATACTACTAATGCCGCTAATTCTGCTAATACTCTAATACTGCTAATACTATGAATACTGCTAATATTACTAATATTGCTAATACTACTAATACTACTAATTCTGCTAATACTACTAATACTGCTAATACTACTAATACTGCTATTACTACTAATTCTGCTAATACTACTAATACTACTAATACTGCTAATTCTGCTAATACTGCTAATTCTGCTAATACTCTAATTCTGCTAATACTACTAATACTGCTAATTCTGCTAATACTACTAATACTACTAATACTGCTAATATTACTAATACTACTAATACTACTAATACTGCTAATACTACTAATACTATGAATACTGCTAATATTACTAATACTGCTAATACTACTAATACTACTAATATTACTAATACTACTAATACTACTAATTCTACTAATACTACTAATACTACTAATACTGCTAATATTACTAATACTACTAATACTACTAATTCTGCCAATACTACTAATACTGCTAATACTATGAATACTGCTAATATTACTAATTCTGCTAATACTACGAATACTGCTAATACTATGAATACTGCTAATATTACTAATACTGCTAATACTACTAATACTGCTAATACTACGAATACTGCTAATACGCCCACCCGCTCACTGTGCATTATTCGGACAATGATCTGCTCTATTCGCACATGGACTCAATCGAACGTATAATGTACTTTGTACTAGGGAGCTGGTAGAGCAGAGTCTGTTTAAGGGCCAACCCGACTGATTTGGACATTTCGTCCAGATAAATTCAGGGTTGCAGTGCATGTCTGAAAGGGGCTTATGTCAATGCCTGTCCCTATTCTACCGCTAGCATGCTAACACAAACACACACACACACACACAGACACAGACACACACATGCACACACATGCCCACTCAGACACACACACGCACAGACACACAGATGCGCGCGCGCACACACACACACACACACACACAGTCTATTCACTATCTGTGTTTATCCTTCTGACATTGTTCAGACATTTTGTAGTATTGCAGCGTTCACTGCATTAGTGTGTGTGTATTTAGGTACATTGTGTGTGTGTTTGTACTTTATGGTATCCCTAACTCTAACCCTAACCCTAAAGGTGAGCACCTCTACAGGCAGTAAGTGCTTTTCCTGTCGCTCTGCGGCCGAGCGTGATAAATGGATGGAGAACCTCAGACGAGCTGTCCACCCGAACAAGGTAAAAGCATTTTACAGACAGACATGTTCAAGACTGACATGCTCACAGCAGGTGGCAGCCAGGGGTCATCCCCCAACACTCAAAACATATAGAGGAGTGGAGTTTTTGCCTACAGCCTCCATTAACATTAGTGTTTTGCCTTTTGGGGGGTTGAGTTAACACCAGTACATTCAAAAATGGGGTAGGGCTACAACTTTCATCACCAGCCCTGACAGGGAGAGTTGAGTTTCAGCTCTGACAGGGAGAGTTGAGTTTCAGCCCTGACAGGGAGAGTTGAGTTTCAGCTGTTAGATGGAGAGTTGAGTTTCAGCCCTGACAGGGAGAGTTGAGTTTCAGCTGTGAGATGGAGAGTTGAGTTTCAGCTGTGAGATGGAAAGTTGAGTTTCAGATGTGAGATGGAGAGTTGAGTTTCAGCTGTGAGATGGAGAGTTGAGTTTCAGCTGTGAGATGGAGAGTTGAGTTTCAGCCCTGACAGGGAGAGTTGAGTTTCAGCTGTGAGATGGAAAGTTGAGTTTCAGCTGTGAGATGGAGAGTTGAGTTTCAGCTGTGAGATGGAAAGTTGAGTTTCAGCTGTGAGATGGAGAATTGAGTTTCAGCTGTGAGATGGAGAGTTGAGTTTCAGCCCTGACAGGGAGAGTTGAGTTTCAGCTGTGAGATGGAGAGTTGAGTTTCAGCCCTGACAGGGAGAGTTGAGTTTCAGCTGTGAGATGGAGAGTTGAGTTTCAGCTGTGAGATGGAGAGTTGAATTTCAGCTGTGAGATGGAGAGTTGAATTTCAGCTGTGAGATGGAGAGCTGAGTTTCAGCTGTGAGATGGAGAGTTGAATTTCAGCCCTGACAGGGAGAGTTGAGTTTCAGCTGTGAGATGGAAAGTTGAGTTTCAGATGTGAGATGGAGAGTTGAGTTTCAGCTGTGAGATGGAGAGTTGAGTTTCAGCTGTGAGATGGAGAGTTGAGTTTCAGCCCTGACAGGGAGAGTTGAGTTTCAGCTGTGAGATGGAAAGTTGAATTTCCTTCTGTACCTGACTGGGTGCAGGAATGCAACACAGAACTTCTGCTCTTTAATTGGAGCATCACACAGACACTGGAGAGAGGGAAACATATGGCTGTTTAAATCATGCCAGGAAAATATGTTAATTTGACAGCACTCACCACCCTCTTCTTTCATTATTTAACAAATTAACTGCTAATTGGTCCCAGAAAAAGACTTCACCAACAACCTTCAAGTTATTCCTGTCATCCTGTGCGTCTCTTGTCTGTCTCTACTTTTCATCCTTCTTTCTGAAAGTTTAATTAGTTGACGGTTTTCTCAAAGTCTGGCTGGCTGAACATGGGGTTGTAGAGACTGAAGGAGACCAGCAGACATCAGTTTAATAAAGAAGTCAACAGTTTTGGCTGCAGCTGAACACAGATGAATTTATTAAGAGGAGCCTGATCCTCATAGGGGAAGTATTCATCATTATATGGGACAAGACTCTACTTGACGTCTGTGTGTGTGAGTGTGTGTGTGTGTGTGTGTGTGAATGTCTGTGTGTGTGTGTGCTTTCAAAGAATCAAGTGTGACACTTTTGAAGGTAAAAAGTGTGGAGACTTCTCAGACAACGGTTGCATTCTTTTCATCTGTTTGGTGACAGAGTTGTCATTTATACATTGTTGTGTCATTATAGTAATTATACCATGTTATTACAGTAATGTTAAAGATAGCTGCGCTGTTTAGTGATAGTATTGTTACACAGTAAGAGTAATGTAACTTAATAGTAGTGATAATAATACTAAGTAACTAATGTAAAATTACTAATGTAAAATTGTGGTAGTAATGTTATTACTTACTGATAGTAATGTTATTCAGTCATGGTAATATTTTTTCAGTGATTGTAATGTTATATTGCTATAGTGATGTTATTTGATGATAGTAGTGTTTTTACTCAGGGACAATAGTGTTACTTAGTGATAATAATAATGCTCAATGATTTTGTTACTCACCGACAGTATTGTTATCATATTGTTATCAGTAGTGTTGCAATAGCAATGTTATGCTATAGTGGTGTTATTTGGTGATAGTATTGTTACTGAGTGATTGTAATGTTCTTTTATGTTATTGAGTTATAATATGGTGAAGAGACACAAATTCACAAAGTCAACCTGCTGGCAGGACATCAGTCTGTTGAAAGATATGTAAGCAAACAGTCACTGAGGGTGACAGGTGGTTGAGACAGTGGTCATTGTTTTTATACAGCTCATCCATTTGGGCTTCATGTTTTCTGGCGTGAGGTGAGATGAAACAAAAACTGCTAATAGCTGATTGGAAATGTGAGCACTCACCAAGTCAGTGACCCATAACCCTAACCCTAACCCTAAACCCTAACCCTAACCCTAACCCTAACCCTGTTTCCACCTCCCCCTTACCTCTGTGTCCACCTCCCCCCCTACCTCTGTGTCCACCTCCCCCTTACCTCTGTTTCCAGGACAACAGTCGTAGGGTGGAGAACATGCTGAAGTTCTGGGTGATCGAGGCGAAAGATCTTCCTGCCAAAAAAAAATACTTCTGTGAGCTGTGTCTGGACGAGAGTCTTTATGCAAGGACCACCTGCAAACTGAAGACAGACAACGTCTTCTGGGGGGAGCACTTCGAGTTTAACAATCTGCCGGCTGTCAACACCATCACTGTCCACCTTTACAAAGACTCAGACAAGAAGAAGAAGAAGGACAAGAACAACTACGTAGGACTGGTCAGCATCCCGGTGGCGGGAGTGACGGGCCGCCAGTTTGTGGAGAAATGGTATGCAGTCAGCACACCCAACCCCGGTAAAGGCAAAGCAACTGGACCCATGATTCGTATCAAGGCTCGGTACCAGAGCATCAGCATCCTGCCCATGGAGCTGTATAAGGAATTTGCAGAGTACATCACTAATAACTACATGCTGCTCTGTCCCGTCCTGGAGCCTGTGATCAGCGTGAGGAACAAGGAGGAGATTGCATGTGCTCTTGTGCATATACTACAGAGTACTGGAAAGGCCAAGGTACAGACAAGACTTGTCACCAAAAACTACACACAGAAAAGGGTTATTGCTTTACATCATTATATAGGCATCTTACTTCACTCAGACTACTTAGTCAGTATTGCCAGTTGCCAATATTAGACAGCCATATTCATGTTACTCATATTCATTCCCTTAGTTCCTGTTTTTTTACTCAAAAGAACAACTGTTCCAGTTTCAGAGATAGTTGTGCTATGTTTTTCATGGAAACCTTTGGCTATACTACCAAGTGAGTTGTGTGGAAAACTAACTTTTTATAAAAATGTGATTATTAATGGCCTATCCTGTTGGGCACATGTTCTGTGGATCTCTTTTCTGTAGCCTAGAGATGTTAGCTCTCTTTTCTCTGGCCTGGAGATGTTAGCTCTCTTTTCTCTGGCCTGGAGATGTTAGCTCTCTTTACTCTGGCCTGGAGATGTTAGCTCTCTTTACTCTGGCCTGGAGATGTTAGCTCTCTTTTCTCTGGCCTGGAGATGTTAGCTCTCTTTTCTCTGGCCTGGAGATGTTAGCTCTCTTTTCTCTGGCCTGGAGATGTTAGCTCTCTTTACTCTGGCCTGGAGATGTTAGCTCTCTTTACTCTGGCCTGGAGATGTTAGCTCTCTTTTCTCTGGCCTGGAGATGTTAGCTCTCTTTACTCTGGCCTGGAGATGTTAGCTCTCTTTTCTCTGGCCTGGAGATGTTAGCTCTCTTTTCTCTGGCCTGGAGATGTTAGCTCTCTTTTCTCTGGCGTAGAGATGTTAGCTCTCTTTTCTCTGGCGTAGAGATGTTAGCTCTCTTTTCTCTGGCGTAGAGATGTTAGCTCTCTTTCTGTTTTGTTACCCCCCAGATCATTATTCCCTTTGCAGCCTCTTAAGAACACAGTCAAGGTTTCTCATGTCTGGTCTCTATTCTCTGCACTTCAGACAGTTAGCATGACATCTTCAATCTACAGGCATTCCAGACTTAAGAGATATAGTGCAGATGGTTGTTTTTGGCTCTGCATCTCTCTCTCTCTCTCTCTCTCTCTCCCTCTACACACACACACATGTATATATATATATATATATATATATAAATAGATAGATAGATAGATAGAGATATGTGTGTGTGTGTGTGTGTATATATATATATATATATATATATATATATATATGTGTGTGTGTGTGTGTGTGTATGTATGTATTCATATATGTATATAAGAGTGTGTGTGTGTTTATATTGTCCTGTTGGGGATTTTGGCCCTTTGTGTCCTCCGTACCACATTTAGCACACTCAGTTATTCAATAGTTTGACTGTCCTCAGCTGCTGGAGCTCTGATTGGCTGTGTCTGTTGACTGTTGATGACTGGTTGCTACCCTGCCAGTGTTTGTATGGCTGCCGATGATGTGTTTGTGGTTAAACTATCTGAAAGATGTAAACATGAGCTGAAATTGACCATAGATGGTCACATCTCTGGTTTAACTGCAGACAGGCCCTCAGAGTGGAGTTTAGTCAGAGCCGGAGTCCCTATGTGTCCCCTGTTCAACAGCACATTCTCAACACACTGTGACCAGCAATTCTTACCAATGTCTCTGTCTTTATAGCTGGGAAAAGGAGTGATTCGCTTTAGTAATGAGCTAAATTAGCTAGAATGAGTGTGAAAAGGCTTCTCTCAGACTGAGAAGAGTGGAAACGAGACTGGACAGTCTGAAGTCAGTGGAGTATTGTGCTCTTTCATTGGCCTCAGTGACTGTGATAGCTGCCTTGCATTCCTAATGTTGAGGACTTCAGGTCACCTTGTTGAGCAGGTCTGTGGTTCCCATCAGTAGTGACCGTGAGCAGGTCTGTGGTTCCCATCAGTAGTGACCGTGAGCAGGTCTGTGGTTCCCGTCAGTAGTGACCGTGAGCAGGTCTGTGGTTCCTATACTCCCCCTGTCTCTCTCTCCATCTCTCTGGACTCCCCTGTCTCTCTCTCCATCTCTATACTCCCCCTGTCTCTCTCTCCATCTCTATACTCCCCCTGTCTCTCTCTCCATCTCTCTGTACTCCCCTGTCTCTCTCTCTATCTCTATACCCCCCCCGTCTCTCTCTCTCTCTATCTCTCTGTACTCCCCTGTCTCTCTCTCCATCTCTATACTCCCCCTATCTCTCTCGCCATCTCTCTGGACTCCCCTGTCTCTCTCTCTATCTCTATACTCCCCCCATCTCTCTCTCTCTATCTCTCTGTACTCCCCTGTCTCTCTCTCCATCTCTATACTCCCCCTGTCTCTCTCTCCATCTCTCTGGACTCCCCTGTCTCTCTCTCCATCTCTATACTCCCCCTGTCTCTCTCTCTCTATCTCTCTGTACTCCCCTGTCTCTCTCTCCATCTCTATACTCCCCCCGTCTCTCTCTCTCCATCTCTCTGTACTCCCCTGTCTCTCTCTCTATCTCTATACTCCCCCCGTCTCTCTCTCTCTATCTCTCTGTACTCCCCTGTCTCTCTCTCCATCTCTATACTCCCCCTATCTCTCTCGCCATCTCTCTGGACTCCCCTGTCTCTCTCTCTCTCTATCTCTATGCCCCCCCATCTCTCTCTCTCTATCTCTCTGTACTCCCCTGTCTCTCTCTCCATCTCTATACCCCCCTGTCTCTCTCTCTCTATCTGTCTGTACTCCCCTGTCTCTCTCTCCATCTCTATACCCCCCTGTCTCTCTCTCTCTATCTGTCTGTACTCCCCTGTCTCTCTCTCCATCTCTATACTCCCCCTGTCTCTCTCTCTCCATCTCTCTGGACTCCCCTGTCTCTCTCTCCATCTCTATACTCCCCCTGTCTCTCTCTCCATCTCTCTGTACTCGCCTGTCTCTCTCTTTATCTCTCTACCCCCCCGTCTCTCTCTCTCTATCTGTCTGTACTCCCCTGTCTCTCTCTCCATCTCTATACTCCCCCTATCTCTCTCGCCATCTCTCTGGACTCCCCTGTCTCTCTCTCTCTCTATCTCTATACCCCCCCATCTCTCTCTCTCTATCTGTCTGTACTCCCCTGTCTCTCTCTCCATCTCTATACTCCCCCTGTCTCTCTCTCTCTATCTGTCTGTACTCCCCTGTCTCTCTCTCCATCTCTATACTCCCCCTGTCTCTCTCTGCATCTCTCTGGACTCCCCTGTCTCTCCATCTCTCTGTACTCCCCTGTCTCTCTCTCTCTCTATCTCTCTATATTCCCCCCGTCTCTCTCTCTCTATCTCTCTGTACTCCCCTGTCTCCCTCTCTATCTCTATACCCCCCGTCTCTATCTCTCTGTACTCCCCTGTCTCTCTCTATCTCTCTATATTCCCCCCGTCTCTCTCTCTCTATCTCTCTCCATCTCTCTGGACTCCCCTGTCTCTTTCTCTCTCTCTCTCTATCTCTCTATATTCCCCCCGTCTCTCTCTCTCTATCTCTCTGTACTCCCCTCTCTCTCTCTCCATCTCTATACTCCCCCTGTCTCTCTCTCCATCTCTCTGGACTCCCCTATCTCTATCTCTCTGTACCTCCCTGTCTCTCTCTCTATCTCTCTGTACCCCCCTATCTCTATCTCTCTTTACCTCCCTGTCTCTCCCTCTATCTCTCTGTACCTCCCTGTCTCTCTCTCTATCTCTCTGTACCCCCCTATCTCTATCTCTCTGTACCTCCCTGTCTCTCTCTCTATCTCTCTGTACCCCCCCTGTCTCTCTCTGTCTCCTGTTGTCACACATGCCCCCCTGTCCTTCAGTCATTAATTATGGCATTCTTGATGAGGCTTTGAGGTAAATTGGTATAAAGGCAAAGGAAATGTCCAAGTCAAGGTCGTTGTTTTTTTGTTGACGGTCAGCTGTAAAGTTTGCTGACATAGTGCAGGCATGTGTCGCATGTTTTGGACGGCGTGCAGCATGAATGAGGTCAGGGGTCAGAGATCATTTACTGTATTACGTCCACGGGGTGTTAAAGAAGTACAGCCAGTCCCTCTGAGGCGCTAAGATGTTTGCTGTTTATGATGTATCTTAAATTTTGACTTTCATGTGAGGATTGTTTAAGCTGGTCCAAAATGTTTCTCTCTCCGACCCTCTCTCGTTTTTCCCCTCTGTTTCCTCCTGCATTTCTTCAGTCCCACACACTGAGGATGGGGACGACCAGAATGAAATCAGGCCAGTGACGAGTACGAGGCTCTTGTGGTGTGGAGCTCATAAACCATCCCTGAGTTTCCTTACACAAAGCCTGCTCTGTCCACCCTGTTAGGCCCCGACACGTGGGAATCTTTCACAGGAACAGCACAGTACAGCTCCTGTGCCATTAGGACCTTTTTTAGGTCTTGTCCCATGTTGACTTGTGACTGCAATCCAGAACAACAAATGTTCCACCATCACCATTCCCACCACTCCCAGTATCACCACTACTAATAACACCATCATCTCCACCACTCCTAGTATTACCACTAATAACACCCTCATCTCCACCACTCCCAGTATCACCACTAATAACACCATCATCTCCACCACTCCTAGTATCACCACTAATAACACCCTCATCTCCACCACTCCCAGTATCACCACTAATAACACCATCATCTCCACCACTCCCAGTATCACCACTAATAACACCATCATCTCCACCACTCCTAGTATCACCACTAATAACACCATCATCTCCACCACTCCCAGTATCACCACTAATAACACCCTCATCTCCACCACTCCCAGTATAACCACTAATAACACCCTCATCTCCACCACTCCCAGTATCACCACTAATAACACCATCATCTCCACCACTCCTAGTATCACCACTAATAACACCATCATCTCCACCACTCCCAGTATCACCACTAATAACACCCTCATCTCCACCACTCCCAGTATAACCACTAATAACACCCTCATCTCCACCACTCCCAGTATCACCACTAATAACACCATCATCTCCACCACTCCCAGTATCACCACTAATAAAACCCTCATCTCCACCACTCCTAGTATCACCACTAATAACACCATCATCTCCACCACTCCCAGTATCACCACTAATAAAACCCTCATCTCCACCACTCCTAGTATCACCGCTACTAATGACACCTTTAATAACACCACTATCTCCACCACTCCCAGTATTAATACCACCACCATCTCTAACACAACTCTACCACAACCACAACCCTACCATTAACACCATCTATAACACCACTCTACCACAACTACAACCCTACCATTAACATCATCTCTAACACAACTCTACCACAACTACAACCCTACCATTAACACCATCTATAACACAACTCTACCACAACTACAACCCTACCATTAACACCATCTATAACACCACTCTACCACAACTACAACCCTACCATTAACATCATCTCTAACACAACTCTACCACAACTACAACCCTACCATTAACACCATCTCTAACACAACTCTACCACAACTACAACCCTACCATTAACACCATCTCTAACACAACTCTACCACAACTACAACCCTACCATTAACACCATCTCTAACACAACTCTACCACAACTACAACCCTACCATTAACACCATCTATAACACAACTCTACCACAACTACAACCCTACCATTAACACCATCTCTAACACAACTCTACCACAACTACAACCCTACCATTAACACCATCTATAACACAACTCTACCACAACTACAACCCCTACCATTAACATCATCTCTAACACAACTGTACATCTGTTTCTTTTCACATTAACAGCCTGAGAGACTGCACTAAAGAGCTGTTTACCCTCGACACTGGGCTCTCTGAGTCGTGAGAGCCAAAGAGGGGGACTGGATTCTGTTTCCCCTTCAGTTCTCTGGGACATTATCAGAGCTTGCAGAGACTCAAATCTTCTCTGTGGACTCCCTGAGGTAGCTTTGCACATGTGATGTTGCCTCTATGTGTGGGGACTGCCCCTCTAGAATTTCATCATAAACCATTGTAGTGCCTGCTCATCTTCATTGTGTCCCTCCAGCTCTGCAGTCAGTTTTGTGGCAGAAACAAGGGCCACCTCATTGTTTGTCAGTGTACTCGCACTTGGAAACATTAAAGTATTCAGGTACTGATTCCAAGAGCCAAGAGCGTTGGCTATGCTGTATCGGGCCAGTGTGAACACCAGTGAATAGCATCAGTCCATCTCTCATCGCCACCAAAAGCACTGCCATAGCTACAGGTACTAGTACTACCAATATAAGGGGTCAACTATGTTTATATGTATCCTGGGCTACCGATTATAAGTAGTCAAAGGGGCCAATGAACGATATTGTGGGATAGGGCTGGGCGATACAGAAATGTGAAAAAAATATCAGCAAATGTTCGATATAGTTCAATTCCATGCTGAGATGGCATGCACAGAAATGAATCACGAGCTGCCAGTTTTGTTGCAGGAATGGAGATATGCATTGCCCAAGTCAGGCTGCACGGTGAGAGGTATAAATTCAGGCCAACACTTGGTATTGTTTACAGACACAGGGGCTGACAGGCTTGTAGTTGGAGCAGAATAAGCAAAATAAGTGAAATGAGCAGCACAGAATAAAAAGCCGTGCCCATGACCAGCTCGAAGGACGAAGACATCGTCGGCAAGAAGGGTCACTCAGTAGTTTGGAGATACTGTAAATTCTCAAATAAAAACCAGGTTCTCAAATAAAAACCTTCTCAAGTAAAAAATTCCGCTTTGACGGCGGAGTGGCAGCTAATCAGACACAAGCGTAGTGTCTGAACTGAGTGCTCAGTGATGCACAAGATAAAAAAAAAAAAAAACGTCTTGTTTCTATGTTTGTCAAAGAATTCCAGGGGTGCAATACGAAGGAGTAAACTGACACTCAGTCTTATTGTGATGTCTGCTTATGAGGTATTAGGAATCCGACTGATGCACTGATTGTAAGTCGCTTTGGCTAAAAGCGTCTGCCATATGCTAAATTGTAAATTGTAATTGTAATTAATGGAAAGCATAAAACCAGACAGCACTTCAGACATGACTCTCCTATAAACAGGCTGTGTCATTATTGCAAAGTCTACCCCTCATTGGCTGGTCAGTGGTCAGTGTTACCCCTTCTGAAAGACTAAAAGTTTGTCTCCAAATGAGACTCCCCAGTGGCTTGAAATCCATATTAAACACACATACACACAGGCAGACACACACACCTCCCAGTGAAAGATATGGGATATGCTTTCAAACTCAACACCTGTGCCACAGTTTACTCTTTTCATTGCATATTTCGGACTTCATATATTTCTGACATCCTTAAACATCAGCCTACTTAGTGTATGAATGAACTGTAATGGTGAGCTGCTGTGTGTGTGTGTGTGTGTGTCTGTCTGTCTGTCTGTGTGTGTCTGTGTGTGTGTGTGTGTGTGTGTCTGTGTGTGTCTGTGTGTGTGTGCGTGTGTTTGTGTGTGTGTGTGTGTGTGTGTGCGCGTGCGTGTGTTTGTGTGTGTTTGTGTGTGTGTCTGTGTCTATGTGTCTGTCTGTGTGTGTGTGTGTGTCTGTCTGTGTGTGTGTGTGTGTGTGTGTGTGTGTGTGTGTTGTCTGTCAGATGGACTAATTTAGACTGAGGGGGTGTAAGGAGGCTGGTAGCAGTGAGATTCCCTCTTCTTTCTGTTGTACTGCAGACATCCAGTGCTCCCATGATATACTGACTAATCTCAGACAGGCCGTTTGCTCAGTCATTGATACGCCAATGAGACAATTGAAGAATCCACTAAATGCTGCAGTTACTACTGTTCTTGGTGTTGTAAGCTACAAACCTACTGACTTGGGGATGGAATTTCACTTTGTTCATGGGTGGATTTACCCAGCTACTCAGTTCCTCACGCTCGTCATGATCTGAGTCAAAGTATGCCGCTCAAACGCTTCATCTAAGAGATGTGTGAGTTATTAAAATGAGGTTGTTTGTGGCTATTATTCATCATTATGACGTCTCTCAGATCACTCATGAACAAGAAACTGTTCGCTGTTCGCATTTTATATTTCTACACAAGTAAATTAGGCACCACTGCTGGTGTTCTTAGTAAATTGGGATCATAGTCTCATTATCACACGGATAGGACTGTTCTTTAAGTGGACTTTTCCTGTTGTTGTTTCAGGACTTCCTGACCGACCTGATGATGTCAGAGGTTGATCGCTGTGGGGAGAAAGAACAGCTGATTTTCAGAGAGAACACACTGGGCACTAAGGCTATTGAGGAGTACCTGAAACTGGTTGGACAGAAATACCTACAGGACGCACTGGGTAAGAGAACTGTCGGAGTGTGTGTGGACAATGGACAACAAGCAGCTTTACAGGATGGCGGACCAGAGCAAGCCCAGGGCGTCAGTGGCAGGGAAAAACTCCCTTAGACTGAGAGAGAGGAAGAATTATCTGCAAAGACACATGCCACTTCAAATCTCACAATTCTCATATCTTCTCCTATTGTGATAGATTGTGTGTGTATCTTTGTCAGGATTGGGTGTGTGTTTGTGTGTGTGTGTGTGTGTGTGTGTTTGTGTGAATATATGAGAAACATAATATTTCTCTTTGGTTTTATGTTGAGAATACATATGCCCTTGATGAATAATGCATTACTGTTTTTCTGACTTTGATGTGGCTAGAACAAAAAACTGAACCACTCACTGCTGAACATTCACTGGAATCGGTGTCTATGCAACACACTACACTACTGCAGTCTAAACCACACTACACTACTGCAGTCTAAACCACACTACACTACTGCAGTCTAAACCACACTACACTACTGCAGTCTAAACCACACTACACTACTGCAGTCTAAACCACACTACACTACTGCAGTCTAAACCACACTACTGCAGTCTAAACCACACTACTACAGTCTAAACCACACTACACTACTGCAGTCTAAACCACACTACACTACTGCAGTCTAAACCACGCTACACTACTGCAGTCTAAACCACACTACACTACTGCAGTCTAAACCACACTACTGCAGTCTAAACCACACTACTGCAGTCTAAACCACACTACACTACTGCAGTCTAAACCACACTACACTACTGCAGTCTAAACCACACTACACTACTGCAGTCTAAACCACACTACACTACTGCAGTCTAAACCACACTACTGCAGTCTAAACCACACTACACTACTGCAGTCTAAACCACACTACACTACTGCAGTCTAAACCACACTACACTACTGCAGTCTAAACCACACTACACTACTGCAGTCTAAACCACACTACTGCAGTCTAAACCACACTACACTACTGCAGTCTAAACCACACTACACTACTGCAGTCTAAACCACACTACACTACTGCAGTCTAAACCACACTACACTACTGCAGTCTAAACCACACTACTGCAGTCTAAACCACACTACACTACTGCAGTCTAAACCACACTACTGCAGTCTAAACCACACTACACTACTGCAGTCTAAACCACACTACACTACTGCAGTCTAAACCACACTACTGCAGTCTAAACCACACTACACTACTGCAGTCTAAACCACACTACTGCAGTCTAAACCACACTACTGCAGTCTAAACCACACTACTGCAGTCTAAACCACACTACACTACTGCAGTCTAAACCACACTACTGCAGTCTAAACCACACTACTGCAGTCTAAACCACACTACACTACTGCAGTCTAAACCACACTACTGCAGTCTAAACCACACTACACTACTGCAGTCTAAACCACACTACTGCAGTCTAAACCACACTACACTACTGCAGTCTAAACCACGCTACACTACTGCAGTCTAAACCACACTACTGCAGTCTAAACCACACTACTGCAGTCTAAACCACACTACTGCAGTCTAAACCACACTACACTACTGCAGTCTAAACCACACTACACTACTGCAGTCTAAACCACACTACTGCAGTCTAAACCACACTACACTACTGCAGTCTAAACCACACTACTGCAGTCTAAACCACACTACACTACTGCAGTCTAAACCACACTACTGCAGTCTAAACCACACTACTGCAGTCTAAACCACACTACACTACTGCAGTCTAAACCACACTACTGCAGTCTAAACCACACTACTGCAGTCTAAACCACACTACACTACTGCAGTCTAAACCACACTACTGCAGTCTAAACCACACTACACTACTGCAGTCTAAACCACACTACACTACTGCAGTCTAAACCACACTACTGCAGTCTAAACCACACTACACTACTGCAGTCTAAACCACACTACTGCAGTCTAAACCACACTACTGCAGTCTAAACCACACTACACTACTGCAGTCTAAACCACACTACTGCAGTCTAAACCACACTACACTACTGCAGTCTAAACCACACTACACTACTGCAGTCTAAACCACACTACTGCAGTCTAAACCACACTACACTACTGCAGTCTAAACCACACTACTGCAGTCTAAACCACACTACTGCAGTCTAAACCACACTACACTACTGCAGTCTAAACCACACTACTGCAGTCTAAACCACACTACTGCAGTCTAAACCACACTACACTACTGCAGTCTAAACCACACTACTGCAGTCTAAACCACACCACACTACTGCAGTCTAAACCACACCACACTACTGCAGTCTAAACCACACTACACTACTGCAGTATAAACCACACTACTGCAGTCTAAACCACACTACACTACTGCAGTCTAAACCACACTACACTACTGCAGTCTAAACCACACTACTGCAGTCTAAACCACACTACACTACTGCAGTCTAAACCACACTACACTACTGCAGTCTAAACCACACTACACTGCTGCAGTCTAAACCACACTACTGCAGTCTAAACCACACTACTGCAGTCTAAACCACACTACACTACTGCAGTCTAAACCACACTACTGCAGTCTAAACCACACTACTGCAGTCTAAACCACACTACACTACTGCAGTCTAAACCACACTACTGCAGTCTAAACCACACTACTGCAGTCTAAACCACACTACACTACTGCAGTCTAAACCACACTACACTACTGCAGTCTAAACCACACTACTGCAGTCTAAACCACACTACACTACTGCAGTCTAAACCACACTACTGCAGTCTAAACCACACTACTGCAGTCTAAACCACACTACACTACTGCAGTCTAAACCACACTACTGCAGTCTAAACCACGCTACACTACTGCAGTCTAAACCACACTACTGCAGTCTAAACCACACTACTGCAGTCTAAACCACACTACTGCAGTCTAAACCACACTACACTACTGCAGTCTAAACCACACTACACTACTGCAGTCTAAACCACACTACTGCAGTCTAAACCACACTACTGCAGTCTAAACCACACTACACTACTGCAGTCTAAACCACACTACTGCAGTCTAAACCACACTACACTACTGCAGTCTAAACCACACTACTGCAGTCTAAACCACACTACTGCAGTCTAAACCACACTACACTACTGCAGTCTAAACCACACTACTGCAGTCTAAACCACACTACTGCAGTCTAAACCACACTACACTACTGCAGTCTAAACCACACTACTGCAGTCTAAACCACACTACTGCAGTCTAAACCACACTACACTACTGCAGTCTAAACCACACTACACTACTGCAGTCTAAACCACACTACTGCAGTCTAAACCACACTACACTACTGCAGTCTAAACCACACTACTGCAGTCTAAACCACACTACTGCAGTCTAAACCACACTACACTACTGCAGTCTAAACCACACTACTGCAGTCTAAACCACACTACACTACTGCAGTCTAAACCACACTACACTACTGCAGTCTAAACCACACTACTGCAGTCTAAACCACACTACACTACTGCAGTCTAAACCACACTACTGCAGTCTAAACCACACTACTGCAGTCTAAACCACACTACACTACTGCAGTCTAAACCACACTACTGCAGTCTAAACCACACTACTGCAGTCTAAACCACACTACACTACTGCAGTCTAAACCACACTACTGCAGTCTAAACCACACCACACTACTGCAGTCTAAACCACACCACACTACTGCAGTCTAAACCACACTACACTACTGCAGTATAAACCACACTACTGCAGTCTAAACCACACTACACTACTGCAGTCTAAACCACACTACACTACTGCAGTCTAAACCACACTACTGCAGTCTAAACCACACTACACTACTGCAGTCTAAACCACACTACACTGCTGCAGTCTAAACCACACTACTGCAGTCTAAACCACACTACTGCAGTCTAAACCACACTACACTACTGCAGTCTAAACCACACTACTGCAGTCTAAACCACACTACTGCAGTCTAAACCACACTACACTACTGAAGTCTAAACCACATAGTACAAATAGCCTTTGTAGTATTGAAAGTGATTTTGTGAAAAAAAAGGTTGTGCAATGATAACTAGATCTCAATGCATGTAGAGACATACATACAGCATTTTAATTGTTCTTCCTCTCCATCTGTTGGTAGGAGAGTTTATTAAAGCCCTATATGAGTCTGATGAAAACTGTGAGGTTGACCCATCCAAATGTTCATCCAGTGACCTACCAGACCATCAGGGCAACCTGAAAATGTGCTGTGAGCTGGCCTTTTGCAAGATCATCAACTCCTACTGGTAACCATAGGAACATTCTCAGCTGTCAGTTAGTAGTTAATCATGCAGTAAGGGTTAGGGTTAGGGTTAGGATTATATTATACAGAGAACATATTTAGTTCTCTGTTACTACCCTACGATGACAAGCAGTAGGAGAGAGCATGCTGTCCGTCTGATGCAGCAGTAAAGTAAGTCATTTTAGGATTGCTGATTGTTTCAGTGCCAAAGCTGTGAATATCTAGGTCACACAGTGAGAGTGTAATCTGCCATGGGATGCAGTAGCCTTATCAGTGATCTTCTCTAGGTAAACACAGGAATATCAGCTCCTATTGTAACCATGACAATGTAACCTCCTACCCTACAGTGTGTTCCCACGGGAACTGAAGGAGGTGTTTGCGTCGTGGCGACAGGAATGCAGCAACCGGGGGCGACCAGACATCAGTGAACGTTTGATCAGCGCATCGCTGTTCTTGCGTTTCCTGTGTCCTGCCATAATGTCACCATCACTGTTCAACCTAACACAGGAATATCCCGACGACCGCACCGCACGCACACTCACACTTATCGCCAAGGTGACGCAAAACCTCGCCAACTTCACCAAGTGAGTCCAGGCCTGAGTATGTGTGTGTGTGTGGAGGATGTGTGAGTTTTAAATGTGACTATAACTGATATTAATCCACTGGAGAGTTTTAAACTGTAACTGATATTAATCCACTGGAGAGTTTTAAACTGTAACTGTAACTGATATTAATCCACTGGAGAGTTTTAAACTGTATCTGATATTAATCCACTGGAGAGTTTTAAACTGTAACTGTAACTGATATTAATCCACTGGAGAGTTTTAAACTGTAACTGACATTAATTCACTGGAGAGTTCTAGACTGTAGCTGATATTAATCCACTGGAGAGTTTTAAATGTGACTGTAACTGATATTAATCCACTGGAGAGTTTTAAATGTGACTGTAACCGATATTAATCCACTGTAGAGTTTTAAATGTGACTGTAACTGATATTAATCCACTGGAGAGTTTTAAATGTGACTGTAACTGATATTAATCCACTGGAGAGTTTTAAATGTGACTGTAACCGATATTAATCCACTGGAGAGTTTTAAATGTGACTGTAACTGATATTAATCTACTCTCACTCCTTTTCCCTCTCTCTCTTTCCTTCAGGTTTGGGAATAAGGAGGAGTACATGTCTTTTATGAATCAGTTCCTGGAGCATGAGTGGACCAACATGCAGCGTTTCCTGCTGGAAATCTCTAATCCGGAAACCATCTCCAACACGGCAGGCTTTGAAGGTTACATTGACCTTGGCCGTGAACTCTCCACTCTTCATTCCCTCCTGGCTGAGGTCATGTCCCAAATGGATCAGGTCAGTCCAGAACAGTGCCCCACTGCATTTCCCTGCATACACCCACTTCCCAGTCTCCCCCATGGAAGGGTCCAGTTTATTTGGGGAGAGGGATGGTGTGGTCAGAGTTAACAGGCAGATAATAGCTAATGTGCCACCTAGTGCCTTATGTATGTAGGAGGAAACTCATTGGTCCACTGATTACTGAAAACTCATTGGTCTAGTGATTACTGAAAACTCATTGGTCCATTGATTACTGAAAACTCATTGGTCTAGTGATTACTGAAAACTCATTGGTCCATTGATTACTTAAAACTCATTGGTCCAGTGATTACTGAAAACTCATTGGTCTAGTGATTACTGAAAACTCATTGGTCCATTGATTACTTAAAACTCATTGGTCCAGTGATTACTGAAAACTCATTGGTCCATTGATTACTGAAAACTCATTGGTCCACTGATTACTGAAAACTCATTGGTCCAGTGATTACTGAAAACTTATTGGTCCATTGATTACTAAAAAACTCATTGGTCCACTGATTACTGAAAACTCATTGGTCCAGTGATTACTGAAAACTCATTGGTCCACTGTTTACTGAAAACTCATTGGTCCACTGATTACTGAAAACTCATTGGTCCAGTGATTACTGAAAACTTATTGGTCCATTGATTACTGAAAACTCATTGGTCTAGTGATTACTGAAAACTCAGTGGTCCACTGATGACTTAAAACTCATTGGTCCAGTGATTACTAAAAAACTCATTGGTCCACTGATGACTTAAAACTCATTGGTCCAGTGATTACTGAAAACTCATTGGTCCAGTGATTACTGAAAACTCATTGGTCCAGTGATTACTGAAAACTCATTGGTCCATTGATTACTGAAAACTCATTGGTCCAGTGATTACTGAAAACTTATTGGTCCACTGATTACTGAAAAGCCTGTTCAGTACTGTATGTAGCAGAATGTATTTCAGCGCTCAAAGCTGTGGTCATCCAGTTGAAACAAATGCATGGTTTTAAAGACCTCCAGCACAGGTCTGGATTTTTCCTTTAAGAATGTAACCATACAACTCTCCATTCACCCTCACGTTCCCCTTTATCACAGTTTATTGGGGAATCCTGCTGTATTCCTTTATTAGTTATTTAATCATCAGTCCTGTAGTTATTTCTTTGTTTGCAATTCCTTTGTTAGTTATTCCTTTATTAGTTATGTATTAGTTATTCCTTTATTAGTTATTTATTAGTTATTCCTTTATTAGTTATTTATTAGTTATTCCTTATTAGTTATTCCTTTATTAGTAATTCCTTTAGTTATTCCTTTATTAGTTATTCCTTTATTAGTTATTCCTTTATTAGTTATTCCTTTAGTTATTCCTTTATTAGTTATTCCTTTAGTTATTCCTTTAGTTATTCCTTTATTAGTTATTCCTTTATTAGTTTTTCCTTTAGTTATTCCTTTATTAGTTATTCCTTTAGTTATTCCTTTAGTTATTCCTTTATTAGTTATTCCTTTAGTTATTCCTTTATTAGTTATTTATTAGTTATTCCTTTATTAGTTATTCCTTTATTAGTTATTCCATTAGTTATTCCTTTATTAGTGATTCCTTTATTAGTTATTCCTTTAGTTATTCCTTTATTAGTTATTCCTTTATTAGTTATTCCATTAGTTATTCCTTTATTAGTTATTCCATTAGTTATTCCTTTATTAGTTATTCCTTTATTAGTGGTTCCTTTAGTTATTCCTTTATTAGTTATTCCTTTATTAGTTATTCCTTTATTAGTTATTCCTTTAGTTATTCCTTTATTAGTTATTCCTTTATTAGTTATTCCTTTATTAGTTATTCCATTAGTTATTCCTTTATTAGTGATTCCTTTAGTTATTCCTTTATTAGTTATTCCTTTATTAGTTATTCCTTTAGTTATTCCTTTAGTTATTCCTTTATTAGTTATTCCTTTATTTGTTATTCCTTTATTAGTGATTCCTTTATTAGTTATTCCTTTATTAGTTATTCCTTTAGTTATTCCTTTAGTTATTCCTTTATTAGTTATTCCTTTATTAGTTATTCCTTTATTAGTTATTCCTTTATTTGTGATTCCTTTATTAGTTATTCCTTTATTAGTTATTCTTTTACTGGTTATTTCTTTACCAGTAATTTCTTTATTAGTTATTCCTTTGTTATTCTATTATTAACAATAGAATGTGTGTGTGTGTGTGTGTGTGTGTGTGTGTGGGTTTGTTTGCATGTGAGTGTGTGATTGGCTGCATTTAGAATCACACAAACCCCAGTATCACCGTGTGATTTATAAAAGAATCAGACATTTAATGCACTCTTTCCACTATTAAAAAACAGTCTGAGTCACAGAGAGACAGGAGGAGGAATTCAACTCTTTACTGCTGTGTCTCTCACTCTCATTGTCATTGTTACCAGAAGACAGGTGCTAATTAGTCGCTGTGGCACTGTTCTAAGTGCAAAATGATATTTTTGTCATTAACGGAGCGATGTTCTAGCTGTTGAAGGGTGAAGTTAAATGTCAGTTTTAGTATTTTGGTGTCTTCACTCCTCCATTCTCTGCACTGACTCGATGAAAGACTGAATGATTATGACTAGTGGAGCTGCAACGTTTTACCCCATTTCCATATTGGTCTGTAGTTCGGTTTTTGGGCCATGGTTTGGTTTGTACCTCGGTTTTGTGTAGAATAAAATTCAACCAACTCATAACTGAAGCTTTTCTTTCTTTGTAAATTTAACATATAGGATTTAACACAGAAACAAATTTAATACTAACAGAAACAAAGCTCTTCAAAAAATGTGAAAGATCTTCAGCACCTTTTATTTCAAGGTTCTTCAATTAATGATCTTAATCTTAATCTTAGAAAATAAGTGGGAGAAAATGTAACTGTGGTAACTTTGAGCAGCGGTTACTGTAAGGCTCTTGTCCATACCAGTGAGTGAAACACTGTAAATCTAATCACCAGTACATTTACATTTAAGGTTCCTTGTTAAGAAAATGACTGCAAGAAAATTAAAGTCAAGCATTCCTTGATTAAAGTTCTTCTCCAAACAAAAAAAAAAAGAAACCAAACAAAAAAACAGTATAAGAAAACGACATGAACTGTTGGACTGTTGCTTGAGCCATTTTTGGAGAGAGAGAGACTCATAATGGCTGAAAAATGATGACCTTGTGCTCTAACCTTTTACAGAACTATTTGCTGCTTTTCAATATAGGAATAATAAGTTCCCACTTGCCTGGAGGTTAGATCTACTTTACTCATACCATATGAATTCCAGTGTGAGGTTATTCGTACTATATGAATTCCAGTGTAACATAGTATTTATGCTCTGAGTAATGAACCGAACCCTGTGTGTGTTTAGACCAGCGTCCTCTCTGACCCTGTGTGTGTTTAGACCAGCGTCCTCTCAGACCCTGTGTGTGTTTAGACCAGCGTCCTCTCTGACCCTGTGTGTGTTTAGACCAGCGTCCTCTCAGACCCTGTGTGTGTTTAGACCAGCGTCCTCTCAGACCCTGTGTGTGTTTAGACCAGCGTCCTCTCAGACCCTGTGTGTGTTTAGACCAGCGTCCTCTCAGACCCTGTGTGTGTTTAGACCAGGGTCCTCTCAGACCCTGTGTGTGGTTAGACCAGCGTCCTCTCAGACCCTGTCTGTGTTTAGACCAGCGTCCTCTCAGACCCTGTGTGTGTTTAGACCAGCGTCCTCACAAAGTATATTTTATGAGGCATAGTCTAAGGAACAGACATTTACATTGTTTGGTGGAGCCTGTGTTTCTAATTATCACTTTTCATGTATCCCTGGTATTCAAATACATATTATAAGACATTGACAGATATGGATCCTCTTACTTAACGTTTGACCCTCCTTCACAGACTGCAGCCTCAAAACTTGGTCCATTACCCAGAATCCTGCGGGATGTGCAGACTGCTCTGACAAATCCGTCCAGCGTTCAGATGATTCTTCCGCCGGAGCGCGAACCCTCCCCCCCCGCCCCTGGCTGCAGCATTTCCTCTGGCCTGCAGAAGATGGCAATCACCAACGACCTATCAGGGTGAGATTTGAGCCCAAGGCAACCAATCAGAGCAAGGCATGACTTTATAGCAGCTAAATCATGGCTGAGTGATATCACACCAGCCAGTCAGATGTGTGAAGTCCTGTCAGATCTGATGTGTCAGATCAATAAAATCCTAATGTCATAGTTTTATCTGTCAGCTGAATTTCAGAGAGAGACTCCACTCTGTCCTCATCAATCATGTTCTTTGTCCTTATTGTGAAGATTTCTCTTCCAAAGGACCTTGACAGTTTCTCTTGGTCTGGTTTATATTGACCTCCCTTCAGACATTTGGGGAACTGGGAAAGTGAATGAAAAGCTTTTAATTAGAAGTCACGTAACACAGACAGAGAAGGAGAAGATCAGAGAGCTGATCATGAGGAAAAAAATAACTGTGTTATTAAAAACCGTCTGGCTAAAGACACAAGCAGGACAGTTTAACATCTACACTAGTAATTTATCTTTATGACTCTTATTCTCACTGCTGAATTTCTGCTGACCACAAGTTGACGTTTTGTTTGTGTTTGTAAATATATGAGTGGGTGTGAATGGGGGTGAGTGGGTGTGAGTGGGTGTGAGTGGTTGTGAGTGGGTGTGAGTGGGGGTGAGTGGGTGTGAGTGGGGGTGAGTGGGTGTGAGTGGGTGACAGTGGGGGTGAGTGGGTGTGAGTGGGGGTGAGTGGGTGTGAGTGGGTGTCAGTGGGGGTGAGTGGGTGTGAGTGGGGGTGAGTGGGTGACAGTGGGTGTGAGTGGGTGTGAGTGGGTGACAGTGGGTGACAGTGGGGGTGAGTGGGTGTGAGTGGAGGTGAGTGGGTGTGAGTGGGGGTGAGTGGGTGTGAGTGGGGGTGAGTGGGTGTGAGTGGGTGTGAGTGGGTGTGTGTGTGAGATTGGGGCAGGTGTTAATTTGTTTTTGTTGGCTTGGTTTCAGACCCCTCTGAACTTGTTTTTTGTGACATGTTTTTTGACTCTTGTGCAGTTATACAGTTCATATTTACATCAGTATTTAAATTCATGTGATGCTTCCCATATGTAAATCAGTATTTCGATTCTTCTAAGTCTTTCAGTTTTTACAAAGTTAGTCTTATTTTAGACTTGATGTTTTCCCTCTCTCATGTTCATTCTCTTTCCTCTGTCAGGCTGGTGGATTTCACCCGTCTTCCCTCTCCCACTCCAGAGAATAAGGATCTGTTTTTTGTGACACGGGGCACAGAGCTCCAGCCCTTCCCCACACGCAGCTCCAGTTACTCTGAGTCCAATGAGCCAGAGTCAGGCCTAGCAAACGGCTCAAAGAGCCTGTCCATGGTTGACCTCCAGGAGGTGGCCAGAGGCTTGGAGTCCACACCCATCCAAGCAGGACTGGCCTTGGATAGGCTCACTGAAGGCCACTCAGTGCCCTGGACCACCCAGGCCTCCACACCCAATCCCACAGGGGCTCTCACACTACACAAGCTGGCCCAGACATCCAGCGGCCCAGGGACGGACGGTTTCCTGGGCCGGCCAACCCAGTTACTGGCCCCGCTGTCTTTCCAGAACCCTGTGTACCAGATGGCTGCAAGCCTGGCTGTCTCTCCCAGGGGAACCACAGGAGATTCAGGCTCTGACTGCCACAGCTCCGTCAGTTCCCACAGCAACACTGAAGATGGGGCGGGGCCAGGAGGGAGTAAACAGTCCTTCCTGAGTCAGGGAGGCGGGGCCAGCAGTGCCGAGGACCTGGCCAGACATTCTGGAGAGTTTTCGAGGCGGCAACTGTCACTCACTGACACGCAGCACCAACCCACCGTCCCAAGGCAAAACAGTGCCGGGCCCCAACGTCGAATCGACCAACCGCCACCTCCAGGTGGTATACGCGGCTGGACTCCGCCCACTCTGCTGAACTCTGGTCCCTACCCACGACCTTCCAGCAACAATATGATACCATCATCACCTGATTGGCCAGGCAGTGGAGCGCGACTACGGCAACAAAGCTCCTCTTCCAAAGGAGAAAGTCCAGAGAACAAGCAACACAACCAGCATAAACAGGTATTCACACCCTCTCTCTCTCATACACACACACAGATATGAACACACCTTCTCTCTCTCTCTCTCTCTCTCTCTCACATACACACACACAGATATGAACACACCTTCTCTCTCTCTCTCTCTCTCTCTCTCTCTCTCTCACATACACACACACAGATATACTCACCTTCTCTCTCTCTCTCTCTCTCTCTCTCATACACACACACAGATATGAACACACCTTCTCTCTCTCTCTCTCTCACATACACACACACAGATATGAACACACCTTCTCTCTCTCTCTCTCTCTCTCTCTCTCACATACACACATAGATATGAACACACCTTCTCTCTCTCTCTCTCTCTCACATACACACACACAGATATACTCACCTTCTCTCTCTCTCTCTCTCTCTCTCTCTCTCACATACACACACACAGATATGAACACACCTTCTCTCTCTCTCTGTCTCACATACACACACACAGATATACTCACCTTCTCTCTCTCTCTCTCTCTCGCTCTCACATACACACACACAGATATACACACCTTCTCTCTCTCTCTCTCTCTCTCTCTCTCTCTCTCTCACTCATACACACACACAGATATGAACACCTTCTCTCTCTCTCTCTCTCTCTCTCTCACTCTCTCTCACTCATACACACACACAGATATACACACCTTCTCTCTCTCTCTCTCTCTCTCTCTCTCTCTCACTCATACACACACTCAGATATACACACCTTCTTTCATACACACACAGATATACACACCTTCTCTGACATACACACACAGATATACACACCTTCTCTCATACACACACAGATATACACACCTTCTCTCATACGCACACAGATATACACACCTTCTCTCATACACACACAGATATACACACCTTCTCTCATACACACGCAGATATACACACCTTCTCTAACTTACACACACATATATACACACCTTCTCTCATCAATTAAAAGACTGTGCAGCTATGATGGGCTTGGTCTCAGTGCATAGACGCATACAATTAATGTTAGTGTTAGGGTACCAACATTCTACAGTAGCCCAAGACAGAGAGTTCAGTCAACAAAGTGGGCTTTTTTCACTAGACCCTCTTACTGTGACTAGTCGCTCTTACTGTGACTAGGCCCTCTTACTGTGACTAGGCACTCTTACTGTGACTAGGCCCTCTTACTGTGACTAGTCGCTCTTACTGTGACTAGGCCCTCTTACTGTGACTAGTCGCTCTTACTGTGACTAGGCCCTCTTACTGTGACTAGGCGCTCTTACTGTGACTAGGCGCTCTTACTGTGACTAGGCCCTCTTACTGTGACTAGGCCCTCTTACTGTGAGTAGGCGCTCTTACTGTGACTAGGCCCTCTTACTGTGAGTAGGCCCTCTTACTGTGACTAGGCCCTCTTACTGTGACTAGGACTCTTACTGTGACTAGGCCCTCTTTCTGTGAGTAGGCCCTCTTACTGTGAGTAGGCCCTCTTACTGTGACTAGTCGCTCTTACTGTGACTAGGCCCTCTTACTGTGACTAGTCGCTCTTACTGTGACTAGGCGCTCTTACTGTGACTAGGCCCTCTTACTGTGAGTAGGCCCTCTTACTGTGAGTAGGCGCTCTTACTGTGACTAGGACTCTTACTGTGACTAGGCCCTCTTACTGTGAGTAGGCCCTCTTACTGTGAGTAGGCCCTCTTACTGTGACTAGTCGCTCTTACTGTGACTAGGCCCTCTTACTGTGACTAGTCGCTCTTACTGTGACTAGGCCCTCTTACTGTGACTAGGCCCTCTTACTGTGACTAGGCCCTCTTACTGTGACTAGTCGCTCTTACTGTGACTAGGCGCTCTTACTGTGACTAGGCCCTCTTACTGTGACTAGGCCCTCTTACTGTGACTAGGCGCTCTTACTGTGAGTAGGCCCTCTTACTGTGAGTAGGCGCTCTTACTGTGACTAGTCGCTCTTACTGTGACTAGGCCCTCTTACTGTGACTAGGTGCTCTTACTGTGACTAGGCCCTCTTACTGTGACTAGGCCCTCTTACTGTGACTAGGCGCTCTTACTGTGAGTAGGCCCTCTTACTGTGACTAGGACTCTTACTGTGACTAGGCGCTCTTACTGTGAGTAGGCGCTCTTACTGTGACTAGGCCCTCTTACTGTGACTAGTCGCTCTTACTGTGAGTAGGCGCTCTTACTGTGACTAGGCCCTCTTACTGTGACTAGTCGCTCTTACTGTGACTAGGCCCTCTTACTGTGACTAGGAGCTCTTACTGTGACTAGGCCCTCTTACTGTGACTAGGCCCTCTTACTGTGACTAGGCGGCCCTCTTACTGTGACTAGGCCCTCTTACTGTGACTAGGCGCTCTTACTGTGACTAGGCCCTCTTACTGTGAGTAGGTGCTCTTACTGTGACTAGGCGCTCTTACTGTGACTAGTCGCTCTTACTGTGACTAGTCGCTCTTACTGTGACTAGACCCTCTTACTGTGACTAGGCCCTCTTACTGTGACTAGGCGGCCCTCTTACTGTGACTAGGCCCTCTTACTGTGACTAGGCGCTCTTACTGTGAGTAGGCGCTCTTACTGTGACTAGGCCCTCTTACTGTGACTAGGCGCTCTTACTGTGACTAGTCGCTCTTACTGTGACTAGACGCTCTTACTGTGACTAGGCCCTCTTACTGTGACTAGGCCCTCTTACTGTGACTAGTCGCTCTTACTGTGACTAGGCCCTCTTACTGTGACTAGGCCCTCTTACTGTGACTAGGAGCTCTTACTGTGACTAGGCCCTCTTACT
>NC_044495.1:212500-242500 GCF_902362185.1 Chanos chanos
TCAACAAATAGAGAACCAACTCCACACATGAGCAAGACCGAAACCCAGGCGTGTTCCTGTTTGTTTTCCCAGCATTATCATCGAGTCAGTGCAGTGTGGCTACAGGGAGGATATGCCTTTGATCCTTTTCAACACACACACACACACACTCTCTCTCTCTCTCTCCCCCCCCCCTAACTAGCAGTACATACACTGATGAGAACTGAGCAGGTGAATAAGCACATAGCCCAGCTCCAAAAAGTGTGTCCTGCCCCATTAAATAAATCCAATCGGAATATGAATGTTGAATTATTCAGACCAAAGTCTTTAAAAATGTACCCGTTCTCAAACACACCACTCTAAGGCCCCAGCGAAAGCACATCAAAGCTGACTGTTCTCTCTCTCTCTCTCTCTCTCTCTCTCTCTCTCTCTCACTCTGTCCATCTCTCTTTTTT
Source organism: Chanos chanos (assembly GCF_902362185.1). NCBI lineage: Eukaryota > Metazoa > Chordata > Actinopteri > Gonorynchiformes > Chanidae > Chanos > Chanos chanos. Next base: position 212,935 of record NC_044495.1, read on the forward strand.
TCCATCTCTCCTCAGGAAAAGCGAATAGCATCTCTGGATGCAGCCAACGCACGTCTGATGAGCGCTCTGTCCCAGCTGAAAGAGCGATACAGTATGCAGGCACACAATGGAATTTCTCCCAGCACCCCCAGCAATACCAGCAACGCCACCAAACTCCAGATCACTGAGAACGGAGAGTTCCGGAACAGCTCCAACTGCTGAGAGAGGAAGAGAGAGAGAGGGAGAGGGAGAGGGAGGTAGGGCTAGTTTTGGGAGACATTTGTATTCTAAAATTATTCTAAAATTTTACAATACAACTTCTAGATGCTGTGAAGCTAAAGCAGTCTTTGCCAAGACTGAGACAAACCACTGGACAGATCTACAAACAAGCGGACTGTGTAGACTAGACTGTCCACACTCAGTGTCGACCGTAACGCAAGACTTCACTCTGACTTGGAACTACTCTGGGAACTACTCTGGGAACTACTCCACACACATTTTTGTGAATCTCTACAGAATCTCTGACTACTTTTTTTTTTCACTGTTGCATTTATTTTGAACTGATCTCTAGTTCCTCTGTAGTCAATCCTGTGTCACTGACGATGACTCACTGTAGAATGAAACACAGCTGTGTCACTGATGATGAGTCACTGTAGAGTGAAACACAGCTGTGTCACTGATGATGAGTCACTGTAGAGTGAAACACAGCTGTGTCACTGATGATGAGTCACTGTAGAATGAAACACAGCTGTGTCACTGATGATGAGTCACTGTAGAATGAAACACAGCTGTGTCACTGACGATGAGTCACTGTAGAATGAAACACAGCTGTGTCACTGATGATGACTCACTGTAGAATGAAACACAGCTGTGTCACTGACGATGAGTCACTGTAGAATGAAACACAGCTGTGTCACTGACGATGACTCACTGTAGAATGAAACACAGCTGTGTCACTGATGATGAGTCACTGTAGAGTGAAACACAGCTGTGTCACTGATGATGAGTCACTATAGAATGAAACACAGCTGTGTCACTGATGATGAGTCACTGTAGAATGAAACACAGCTGTGTCACTGACGATGAGTCACTGTAGAATGAAACACAGCTGTGTCACTGACGATGAGTCACTGTAGAGTGAAACACAGCTGTGTCACTGATGATGAGTCACTGTAGAATGAAACACAGCTGTGTCACTGATGATGAGTCACTGTAGAATGAAACACAGCTGTGTCACTGACGATGAGTCACTGTAGAATGAAACACAGCTGTGTCACTGATGATGAGTCACTATAGAATGAAACACAGCTGTGTCACTGACGATGAGTCACTGTAGAATGAAACACAGCTGTGTCACTGACGATGACTCACTGTAGAATGAAACACAGCTGTGTCACTGATGATGAGTCACTGTAGAGTGAAACACAGCTGTGTCACTGATGATGAGTCACTGTAGAATGAAACACAGCTGTGTCACTGACGATGACTCACTATAGAATGAAACACAGCTGTGTCACTGATGATGAGTCACTGTAGAATGAAACACAGCTGTGTCACTGATGATGAGTCACTGTAGAATGAAACACAGCTGTGTCACTGACGATGAGTCACTGTAGAATGAAACACAGCTGTGTCACTGACGATGAGTCACTGTAGAGTGAAACACAGCTGTGTCACTGATGATGAGTCACTATAGAATGAAACACAGCTGTGTCACTGACGATGAGTCACTGTAGAATGAAACACAGCTGTGTCACTGACGATGAGTCACTATAGAATGAAACACAGCTGTGTCACTGACGATGAGTCACTGTAGAATGAAACACAGCTGTGTCACTGATGATGAGTCACTGTAGAATGAAACACAGCTGTGTCACTGATGATGAGTCACTGTAGAATGAAACACAGCTGTGTCACTGATGATGACTCACTGTAGAATGAAACACAGCTGTGTCACTGATGATGACTCACTGTAGAATGAAACACAGCTGTGTCACTGATGATGAGTCACTGTAGAATGAAACACAGCTGTGTCACTGATGATGAGTCACTGTAGAATGAAACACAGCTGTGTCACTGACGATGACTCACTGTAGAATGAAACACAGCTGTGTCACTGATGATGACTCACTGTAGAATGAAACACAGCTGTGTCACTGATGATGACTCACTGTAGAATGAAACACAGCTGTGTCACTGACGATGAGTCACTGTAGAGTGAAACACAGCTGTGTCACTGACGATGAGTCACTGTAGAGTGAAACACAGCTGTGTCACTGACGATGAGTCACTGTAGAATGAAACACAGCTGACTACATCCTCTGTTCAGCACTACAAGCCAAAACTGCAACAGATATACACAGATATTCTAAAAACTTTAAAACACATCTGAAATCATTTCTTTGACTTAAACTTTTACCTGAATGCACTACAAACCAGTAAAGTTTCATCATATGTGCGATCTCTTTGGGAGATGATGTCAGTTTATAGGACTGTGTTGAGACAGGGACGGTTTTCTTCGAGTACTGCTGAGCAGGTCAGACACAGACAGTCACATCTCTGCTCATGAAAAGAGAGGTGTTGTAAATATTTGTGTTGTGTTTTTTAGAGGTTGTGTCCATATTCACACTGGGTCCTCCGTCTGTTCCTCAGGACTCTCACTCTTCCTCTCCTGATCTCAAACTGCCAACTGTCATTTCTTTTAATCCATCCTCACATGTCCAACACTGCAACATTTAAAAGTTGTTTATCTTAATGTTTTTGTTTGTTTGTTTTTAGTTGTATTCATATATCATGCCTTGTATTTTTGAAGTCTGCCACTTTTCTTTCAGTTGGCAATGTGAAAGCTCCCACTGCTCAGAACAGACTGCATTAAGGGTTAAAAATCAGCTGTACTGACATGCAAGCACAAGATGCTGCTCCTCCCTGTCCTGTGTGGCCGACTGAAAGCCACACACTTTCTCTGCAAGTCTAATTGCTGGCCAGATAGTATACTTTTCCAAATAGATGCACCTAGACACATCAGACCTGTCTGTATGCAACTGACCAATCACATTCCCAGAATACAGTTCCATAGGCATCCTACTGATTACACTGGTCTGTCTGAACGCAGCGCTGTCTTTACACAGCTTTCGTCTGAACGCAGCGCTGTCTTCACACAGCTTTCGTCTGAACGCAGCGCTGTCTTTACACAGCTTTCGTCTGAACGCAGCGCTGTCTTTACACAGCTTTCGTCTGAACGCAGCGCTGTCTTTACACAGCTTTCGTCTGAACGCAGCGCTGTCTTCACACAGCTTTCGTCTGAACGCAGCGCTGTCTTCACACAGCTTTCGTCTGAACGCAGCGCTGTCTTTACACAGCTTTCGTCTGAACGCAGCGCTGTCTTCACACAGCTTTCGTCTGAACGCAGCGCTGTCTGACTCGGCTATGTAGCAGACTGCTTTGTTACACTGTTTCTGTTCAGGACCCTTCTATACTGTTCTCTCTATACTGGTCTCTCTATACTGGTCTCTCTAAACTGGTCTCCAGTAAACATGAGAGTGATGTCCCGCGGTGATGGAGAGAGGGGAGACGCAGTTCATTTCTCTCAGTCTGATTAGTGGAGGATGGCAGACCAGTGAACACCAGAGTTTGGTCTGATGTGGAAGAATAGAGTAAATCAGGGGTTAAATCAGGGGTTAAAAAGTGATGGTCTTAACAGCCCAGTCATATGAGTGTTTACATCCATCCCTAGAGTGGAAAACTGAAGCTCTTTTGCACAAAACTGTAACATGACATAATACACTCTATGTTTTCACAGCACTCGACATAGAATATTCCCTTTGTCTGTCTGTTTGTCTCTGTCTGTCTCGCTCTCTCTCTCTCTCTCTCTCTCTCTCTCTCTCTCTCTCTCTCTCTATATATATATATATATATGTATGTATACACAAAAACCCCCACACACAATTATATAAAAATCTATGAATCTATAATGAACAGAGGTATGTTTTATAATCCTTGTAGAGAATCATTTTGTATGTATGTAGAGAGTATGCATTGGTCGAATTCTGTTTTGTTTAATGACTTGATGACAATGCCAAAAACAATAATGTACAGACAAGCTTTGTTTGTGTTTCAGAAATGTGGCTGTGCAATTTATGTACATTTGCAACTAGAATAATTAAAGTTTTATTTAGCTTTTTCACAACTCAGTGATCTTATTGTCCTATAAATCTGAGACTACAGTAATCAGAGGAGCTGTGCCCTCAGGCCTGATATATAAACCAATGAGCTGGGAGAGCCAATGATCTGCGTGCTGGTGAGAGCCAATGAGCTGGGAGAGCCAATGATCTGTGTGCTGGTGAGAGCCAATGATCTGTGTGCTGATAGGTGCCACTGTGTTAACCACTGTTACAGCGTGTGGTTCTCTGTGGCCCTGCTGTTTCTGTCTACTGACCTCTCTCATCACAGGGCAGATGTCTCATCACAGGGCAGATGTCTCATCACAGGGCAGATGGCTCATCACAGGGCAGATGGCTCTGGGAGATCATTGGGTTTATAACTGTGTAAACCGTGGACACATTCTCAGGCTGTTAATGAGAGCAGTGTGCTGAGCGCCAGCAGTCAGAACCTGTTCTGAAAAACTGACACGTCTGTCAGGATCCTCAGACACAATCCAGGCCCCTGCCACAGAGTCCGCACCGGGTTTAGACCACAGCTCTAATGGAACCGGGTTTAGACCACAGCTCTAATGGAACTGGGTTTAGACCACAGCTCTAATGGAACTGGGTTTAGACCACAGCTCTAATGGAACTGGGTTCAGACCACACGTCGGATTGGCTGAGAGCTGAGTGTCCATCAGTAAATTCTGTTTGTTTGTCTTTGTTCATTTTTAGTCATTACTCAAATTCTCACGACTACAGTTGTGTAAGAATGAACATATTGCCAGTTCAGTTCTGCAATCCAAGGTTTATTCTGTATTGTATCAGATGCCTTTCTGCCTCACCACAGTTTTTACAGTGAAATGCCTGTAAGTAGTAGTGCAATACAAAGTGACTTCCATACTGGAAACATGATCTGAACCCACTGTTGGATTAGTTAATGAATAGTGAGATGTAAGCCCCACTGACAGAGGGAAACCTGTTTCTAAACATTTCTGTCTCTTGTGAACACACACTGTGCTCTTTCTCAGAATCCGTGGGCCTCCAGTGAGTGTGAAAATCCACCTCTGTAGAGTCCAGTCAGAGGCCAGAGCGTTTTCACGAGTATAAACAGAGTACACAGAGTGCTCTCTGTCCTGGAGGTTTAACACTGCTCCTCACAAAAGTCATGGACTTACTGCTGCTCCTGTTCCATTAGCTGCTCCTCTTCAATGACTTAAAGGAGTGGGTGTCAGACAGGATGCTTTCTGTGGGGAGTATCCCTGACTGGTTGAATGGGGAGTTAGGCTGAAGGTTCCTATGGTTTTTAACTGGTTTTAAACTGAAGTTTGTCTCTTCTCCTGCTTGTCTGACTTGTGGAGCAATGTGTTTGTTGTCAACAAAAACTGAATAAAAAGTAAATGCACGCACGCACACACACACACGTATATAGGTGGTACAGTTTCAGAGTGTGAGAGTGAGAGTGAGAGAGAGAGAGACTGTGTGTGTGGGTGTGTGTGTTTGTGAGAGAGAATGTCTAGTTAAATTAAGCTGTTCATATGTGAACTATCTGAGGGCTGTTAGTGACCTCCCCCGCCCTGAGTCTGGAGAGGGCGTGTCCAGTCCTCTTCTCACCCTCTCATCGTCTGAGAAATGAAGAAAGAAAAGAGAGGCAGTCATGTGCACTCCATTTAACACCTAAGCAAACTTTAAGTCTGCTTTCACCATGAAGTCCATTCACGTTCAGCTTGTGTGTGCAGATGTGTCTGTCAGTTCTTGTGTGTGTGTGTGTGTGTGTGTGTGTGGATGTGTCTGTCAGTTCTTGTGTGTGTGTATGTGTCTGTCAGTTCTTGTGTGTGTGTGTATGTGTCTGTCAGTTCTTGTGTGTGTGTATGTGTCTGTCAGTTCTTGTGTGTGTGGATGTGTCTGTCAGTTCTTGTGTGTGTGTGTGTGTGTGTGGATGTGTCTGTCAGTTCTTGCGTGTGTGGATGCGTCTGTCAGTTCTTGTGTGTGTGTGTGTGTGTGTCTGTCAGTTCTTGTGTTTGTGTGTGTATGTGTCTGTCAGTTCTTGTGTGTGTGGATGTGTCTGTCAGTTCTTGTGTGTGTGTGTGTGTGTGTCTGTCAGTTCTTGTGTGTGTGTGTGTGTGTGTGTGTGGATGTGTCTGTCAGTTCTCTCCGTTGCTCTTTGCGGAGGACCCTAATGACTGATGGAGACGGTAGTGGTGATGTCCGCATCCATCAGCAGGAGAATCGAGAGGGGGTGGGGCTGCGTTGTGGGTGGGGTTAACATTTGTGTGATGTTTTTGTGGGCGTGGCTTATCCTCCTGGCCATGCTTCTGAATTGCAGTTTCACAGATGTCCAGCAGGGAGAGAACCTGCTCCCTGAGAGACAAGGCTTTGAACCTGCGAGAAGCCAGGTAGAAAAACGCCTCCACAAAAGCCTGCAGACACATCCCTGTGGGGGAAAGAAAGGGAGAACCGTGAACCACTGAACCAGCTTATCTCTAACCCTAACCCTAACCGAACCAAAACGGTACAACAGAAAACACAAAGACCAAAGAGGTGAGAATAACGATGAGAGATGGAGAGAAAAGAAAGAGTGGAGAGAGAGAAAAAGTGGAGAACAGACACAGACAGAGAACAATGCCAACAACAGTCAGACACATCCCCTCACTCAGGGGTTCCTCTCCTCTTAGACTGATCACTCAGTGATAAGAGACTTTTCTCTTTACAGCATAAACACCAAACCTTTGCCCTCACATATGTCAATAAGCCTCCAATCATTACAGATCAGTTTTCATATTCATAATGTCCACTGCTGAAAACACTGTGAAGATGCAGGGTCTCACACACACACACACAGCTTTAAGATGCAGCTCATCCAAACACAACTCTCTCCCCTCTCACACTATCAACTCACCTCACTCAACACACAGGACAATAACACTCACTTAACACACAGGACAATAACACTCACTCAACACACAGGACAATAACCACACTCACTCAACACACAGGACAATAACCACACTCACTCAACACACAGGACAATAACACTCACTCAACACACAGGACAATAACACTCTCACTTAACACACAGGACAATAACCACACTCACTTAACACACAAGACAATAACCACACTCACTTAACACACAAGACAATGCTGTTTGTTTACCTGCTTCTCTGGAGTCAGGCACAGCAGACGCCCAGCGGCGTGTGATGTCGATGTAAAGGATGTCCACTGACGCCATGGAGAAGCCGCCATTTGTCAGTTTACAGTTCCTACAACACAACTAATCCAGTCACATTAAAGTTCCTACAACACAACTAATCCAGTCACTTTACAGTTCCTACAACACAACTAATCCAGTCACATTAAAGTTCCAACAACACAACTAATCCAGTCACTTTACAGTTCCTACAACAGAACTAATCCAGTCACTTTACAGTTCCTACAACATATCTAATCCAGTCACTTTACAGTTCCTACAACACAATAATCCAGTCACATTAAAGTTCCTACAACACAACTAATCCAGTCACTTTACAGTTCCTACAACACAACTAATCCAGTCACTTTACAGTTCCTACAACACAACTAGTCCAGTCACTTTACAGTTCCTACAACACAACTAATCCAGTCAGATTAAAGTTCCTACAACACAACTAATCCAGTCACTTTACAGTTCCTACAACACAACTAATCCAGTCACTTTACAGTTCCTACAACACAACTAATCCAGTCACATTAAAGTTCCTACAACACAACTAATCCAGTCACTTTACAGTTCCTACAACACAACTAATCCAGTCACATTAAAGTTCCAACAACACAACTAATCCAGTCACTTTACAGTTCCTACAACAGAACTAATCCAGTCACTTTACAGTTCCTACAACATATCTAATCCAGTCACTTTACAGTTCCTACAACACAATAATCCAGTCACATTAAAGTTCCTACAACACAACTAATCCAGTCACTTTACAGTTCCTACAACACAACTAATCCAGTCACTTTACAGTTCCTACAACACAACTAGTCCAGTCACTTTACAGTTCCTACAACACAACTAATCCAGTCAGATTAAAGTTCCTACAACACAACTAATCCAGTCACTTTACAGTTCCTACAACACAACTAATCCAGTCACTTTACAGTTCCTACAACACAACTAATCCAGTCACATTAAAGTTCCTACAACACAACTAATCCAGTCACTTTACAGTTCCTACAACATAACTAATCCAGTCACTTTACAGTTCCTACAACACAACTAATCCAGTCACTTTACAGTTCCTACAACACAACTAATCCAGTCACTTTACAGTTCCTACAACACAACTAATCCAGTCACTTTACGGTTCCTACAACACAACTAATCCAGTCACTTTACAGTTCCTACAACATAACTAATCCAGTCACTTTACGGTTCCTACAACATAACTAATCCAGTCACTTTACGGTTCCTACAACACAACTAATCCAGTCACATTAAAGTTCCTACAACACAACTAATCCAGGCAGCACAGGCGCGCGCGCATGTGTGTGTGTGTGTACGTGTGTGTGGGCGGGCATGCATGTGTATGTGTTTGTGTGTGTGTGTGTGCGTGTGTGTGTGTGTGTGTGGGCGGGCATGCATGTGTATGTGTTTGTGTGTGTGTGTGTGTGCGTGTGTGTATGTGTGCATGTGTGTGTACGTGTGTGTGTGGGCGGGCATGCATGTGTATGTGTATGTGTTTGTGTGTGTGTGTGTGTGTGTGTGTGCGTGTGTGTGTCTCAGACCATGATGATGAGTAGTAGCGCTCACCTGATGAATGTGCGGAACCCAGTTGGGCCCAGTTTCATGGTTCCTTTAACTCCAAGGAAGCGCAGAAAGATGGCAGCAATCCGCTCAACGATGCGCAGAGAGTGAAACTGTTTGGTGTACTTAGGGAAGACCTGCTTTAGACACAGAGAGGGCAGGACCCCTGCAGACTCCGCCTTCTCCACTAACTCCGCCTCCACCTGGATTTCCTCCTCTGGAGATCTGTCAGTGTGACAGCCAAACAGACAGGGAGAGTTTCTCAGTGTATTTGTACAGTTAATTTATCTGCTTCAATAGAGCACAAACACTCGCATGCATTTTCACACAACACAGTCTTTTACAAACATACTGTGAGACAATTTTGACCTAAAATCAAACTCAACTGTAATACTTTGAACCATGAGTGATGACCAAGGTAATAATAGTAAAACGTTGGCTTATTGTGACAGGGAGCAGCGCTGGGACTAGATGTTAGACCCACATACGGCTTCTACTGGGAGAGCTATGGTAACACACACGGCCTCTACTGGGAGAGCTACGGTAACACACACGGCTTCTACTGGGAGAGCTATGGTAACACACACGGCTTCTACTGGGAGAGCTATGGTAACACACACGGCTTCTACTGGGAGAGCTATGGTAACACACACGGCTTCTACTGGAAGAGCTATGGTAACACACACGGCCTCTACTGGGAGAGCTACGGTAACACACACGGCTTCTACTGGGAGAGCTACGGTAACACACACGGCTTCTACTGGGAGAGCTATGGTAACACACACGGCTTCTACTGGGAGAGCTATGGTAACACACACGGCTTCTACTGGGAGAGCTATGGTAACACACACGGCTTCTACTGGGAGAGCTATGGTAACACACACGGCTTCTACTGGGAGAACTATGGTAACACACACGGCTTCTACTGGGAGAGCTATGGTAACACACACGGCTTCTACTGGGAGAGCTATGGTAACACACACGGCTTCTACTGGGAGAGCTATGGTAACACACACGGCTTCTACTGGGAGAGCTATGGTAACACACACGGCTTCTACTGGGAGAGCCATGGTAACACACACGGCTTCTACTGGGAGAGCTATGGTAACACACACGGCTTCTACTGGGAGAGCTATGGTAACACACACGGCTTCTACTGGGAGAGCTATGGTGCTACGGGAACCGAACAGAAGGAGAAATCACAAGTGTTCCTGCCACAATTTATTAGCAGTTAGTCAGAAAGAACATAAAGCAGGTGGATATATGAAATGGATTACAGTGCATATGGAAAGTTTTCAGACCCTTTCAAGTTTTCCACATTTTGTTATGTTTCAGACTCATTGTAAAATGGATTCAATTTTTTTTCTCATCATTATACACACAATACTCCACAATGACAAAGCAAAAACAGGTTTTTGGAGTGTTTTGTTAATTTATTAAAAATAAAAGACTGAAATATCCCATTGACATAAGTCTTCAGACCCTTTGTTATGACACTTGCCGTTTTGTCGAGACACTGATCTGGGGACAGATACGAGAACATTTCTGCAGCATTGAAAGAGTCCAAGAGCACAGTAGCCTCCATCATTCTCAGCTGGAGGAGATGGTAGAGTGGCCAAACGGAACAAGACACAGACACAAGATCCACACAGATCAGTGTCTTGACATAACCCCGTCTCGCAGGTCTACAGACAGTTCTCTCCACCTCATGGCTTGGTCTTCACTCAGACATACACCATTCACTGTGACACCTTACACAGACAGGTGTGTGCCTTTCCTAATTATTTCCAATGAGTTCACTGAGGCTCAGGTGAACTCCAGTCAAGTTGCAGAAGCATCTCATGGCCATTGACAGGAGTAGGATGCAGCAGAGCTCAACTGCAAGTGTCATAACAAAGGGGCTGAAGACTTATGTCAATGGGATATTTCAGTCTTTTATTTTTAATAAATTAACAAAACACTCCAAAAAACCTGTTTTCGCTTTGTCATTGTGGAGTATTGTGTGTATATTGATGAGAAAAAAATGAATCCATTTTAAGATGAGCCTGAAACATAGAATATGGAAAACTTGAAAGGGTCTAAAAACTCTGTCTGCACTGTATGTGAAATTGCCAAATATGCAAGGCTGTCCTGTCTCATGATACGCACTTATTGTTCACTGGTAAATGCCTGCTTTATATAACACAACTGCTTTGTTGCTCTGGTGAGTTTTGAGTTTGTTAAGGACAGATCATATTAAAGCTCCATTTCAAAATGAACATTTTTCATGTGGGGTTCTGACCATTTTGGAGGTGACATTTGAAAAGATGTCTGTTTGCTTAACAAGCTAGGTCCCTAGTCCATTATTGAGAGAAATTTCTGTGTGTGTGTGTGTGTGTGTGTGTGTGTGTGTGTGTGTGAGTGTGTGTATGTGTGTGTGAGTGTGTGAGTGTGTGTATGTGTGTGTGTGTGTGTGTATGTATGTGTGTGTGTGTGTGCGTGTATGTGTGTGTGTGTGTGCGTGTGTGTGTGTGTGCGTGTGTGTGTGTGTGTGTGTATGTGTGTGTGTGCACGTGTATCTGTCTGTCTTACCCTGTGTATTTCTTTCTCAGGGCAGGATCCACTAGGCGTAATGTATCTCTGATCACTCCTACCTTCACCTCCTCATCCACTGGGCTTGGCACATACTGAAACACACCGGGAGAGACCTATAGCAAAGGCAAAGTTATTATTCTATTGTTACAACATTACAAGGCATCTATCACTGCTCCTCAGTCTTCACTCAGCACAGTCACACCTCAATCACCCAGTCAGCACTGCAACGCACACACCACACTAAAAACCCCGGGCACATCAAGAAATCTGATTGGTAGATGTGTCTCCTCACTGTTACATTAACCTAATGACTGGTCACCAGGATCTGATTCAATAACAGTGGAATTTCTCTCTGTCTCTATCTGTGGTTAATGCATGTATTTCCATAACATCAGTTTCTTTTGTATAGCATATCTGTGTAGAGTGTGTTTGTATAGAGAGATTTCTGTGTAGAGTGTGTTTGTATAGAGAGATATCTGTGTAGACTGTGTTTGTATAGAGAGATTTCTGTGTAGACTGTGTTTGTATAGAGAGATTTCTGTGTAGACTGTGTTTGTATAGAGAGATATCTGTGTAGAGTGTGTTTGTGTAGAGAGATTTCTGTGTAGACTGTGTTTGTATAGAGAGATATCTGTGTAGACTGTGTTTGTATAGAGAGAAATCTGTGTAGACTGTGTTTGTATAGAGAGATATCTGTGTAGAATGTGTTTGTATAGAGAGATATCTGTGTAGACTGTGTTTGTATAGAGAGATATCTGTGTAGAGTGTGTTTGTATAGAGAGATTTCTGTGTAGACTGTGTTTGTATAGAGAGATATCTGTGTAGAGTGTGTCATAGGGCCCACTCATAATGGTGGCCACACCCTCGATCTTATACTAACACTCGGACTAAATGTAGGAAGTATAGTCACATTTCCACAATCTGAAGCTATCTCAGATCATTATCTTATCTCATTCAAAATATTTCTTAGTAATAATATATGCAGCTCGCCACGCTATCATAATAAACGTACGTTTACGCCAGCTACTACGCAGAACTTTATCAATAATCTCCCAGAGTTATCAACTTTGACTGGAACAATGTCACACCCCACAGAACTTGATCAGGCAACTGAATCTTTAGAGTTAACATTCCGCAACACCTTAGATAATGTGGCCCCACTTAAAAGGAAAATAATCAGAGAGAAAAAACTAGCTCCCTGGTATAATGAGCACACACGCGCCTTAAAACGTACCACTCGAAAATTAGAACGTAAATGGCGCCAAACTAAATTGGTAGTATTCCAGTTAGCATGGAAGGAGAGCCTCCTGAGCTATAGAAAAGCTCTTAGTGCCGCTAGATCAATGTATCTCTCCACCCTAATAGAAGACAACAAAAATAATCCTAGATTTTTATTTAATATCGTATCAAAACTAACTGGGAATAAAAGCACCTCGGAAACAGGCACACCATCAATGTTCAGTGGCGACGCATTTATGAATTTTTTCAATAGCAAAATTGAAAATATCAGGCAAACAATCCAGGCTATAAATTTTAAACCAGATAATTTGATCACTAACACTGTAGATAACAATATAACTATATCAGATCAGCGATTAGAATGTTTTACTCCCCTTCAGGCGACCGAATTGACCTCACTAATTTCTTCATCAAAATCACCAACTTGTGTACTAGATCCCTTACCTACACGTTTCCTTAAGCAGATACTGCCAGTAGTCATCGAACCGCTTTTAAAAATAATCAATTCCTCCCTTAGTACTGGCTATGTACCTAAATCTTTTAAACTAGCAGTTATCAAACCCCTAATTAAAAAACCTGACCTTGACCCCTGTTCATTGACCAACTACAGGCCAATATCTAACCTCCCCTTTATTTCCAAGATCCTAGAAAGGGCTGTAGCACAGCAGTTATGCTCATACTTACATAAGAATAACATCCATGAACTGTATCAGTCAGGATTTAGGCCTCATCACAGCACAGAGACAGCACTGGTTAAAGTTGCAAATGACCTCTTACTGGCCTCTGATCAGGGTTGTGTCTCCTTGCTTGTGCTACTTGACCTCAGTGCAGCCTTTGACACCATTGATCATACCATTCTCCTTGATAGACTAGAAAATGTTGTTGGAGTTAAGGGAACGGCCCTCTTATGGCTTAGGTCCTACTTAACTGATCGTTATCAGTTTGTTGATGTAAATGGTGAGTCCTCTGCACATACTGAGGTAAAGTTCGGGGGCCCGCAAGGTTCTGTTTTAGGCCCACTGCTTTTCTCTTTATATATGCTACCTCTAGGTAATGTTATTCGTAAACACGGTATTAGCTTCCACTGCTATGCTGATGACACACAGTTGTATGTCTCAGCGAAGCCAGACGAGAGACACCAACTTAACAAAATTGAGGAATGTCTAAAGGATATTAGGCACTGGATGCTTACGAATTTCCTCTCACTCAACACTGAAAAAACAGAAGTACTTGTACTAGGATCACATGCAGCTAGGAGTAAGCCTTCCGACCACATAGTTACTCTGGATGGCCTTTCTCTTTCATTAGGTGCAGCAGTAAAAGATCTTGGTGTAATTATTGACCCCAGTCTTTCATTTGGAGCTCATGTAGATAATATTACCAGGATAGCCTTCTTTCATCTTAGAAATATTAACAAGATAAGAAATGCATTGTCATTTCAAGATGCTGAAAAATTGGTTCATGCTTTCATTACCTCTAGATTAGACTACTGTAATGCCTTACTGTCTGGATGCTCTACTAGGTGTATAAATAAGCTACAGTTAGTTCAGAATGCAGCAGCCAGAGTTCTTACTAGAACCAAAAAATATGATCACATCACCCCTATCTTATCCACACTGCACTGGCTCCCAGTCAAATCTCGTATTGATTATAAAATCTTACTATTAACATATAGAGCATTAAATGGTCTTGCGCCACAGTACCTGCGCGAACTCCTGGTCTTTTATGATCCACCACGCCTACTTAGATCAAAAGGTGCAGGCTATTTGTTGGTACCTCGAGTTATGATGGCTACAGCAGGGGGCAGAGCCTTCTCTTACAGAGCCCCACAGTTATGGAATAGCCTCCCAATTAATGTTCGAGACTCAGACACAGTCTCTATGTTTAAGTCAAGGCTGAAAACTTATCTGTTTAGCCAAGCCTTTTGCTAATAGCTCTTTACTAGGCAAAGGAGCAGATCTGGAGGGTTCTCGGGCATAGATTGTTTGGTGAACTGGGATGTTTGGATGCTGTCGCCCCCCCACTTTAACATGTTCACTCAGGTTTGTTGACTGTGGAGTGGGTGGCCGCCTTGTGTCCCAGAGTGCCATCATGTCCATATTACCTTCTAGCTCTCCCTTTTAGCTATGCTGTACTAGTTAGTCTTGCTGGAGTCCCTGCCTGCACTCGGCACACGATGTATATTTACCTCAACCATTATGTGGAAATGAACATCTAACAATGTGCCTCTCTCTCTTTCTCTCTCTCTATCTCTCCCTCTCTCCCTCTCTCTCTCTCTCTCTCTCTCTCTCTGTCGAGCCACACATGCTACTCCTGAGACACCAGTGATCCTGACTCCTCCCGCCCTGTGGACTGATCCATCCTGGTGTCATCATCTTCCATCCCCCGTCAGCCTCCTGTCTACATCACCATCCCCTTTGTTCATGCCCCAATTTACTTTCAGCTGTAACTGCCCACGTGGTCGGCACCTATTGCACACCTGTCTGACCAAGGAGGGGTCTCCTCTCTCTGTGGTCCTCCTCAAGATTTCTCCCATTTTCCCATTTCCTTCTTGGGTTTTTGGGGAGTTTTTTCTTGCCCGCCATGAGGATTAAGTCAGGGGGTGCCGTCATATTTTGATTTGACTGTTGTGGCCTGTAAAGCCCCTTGAGACTGTAAACAGTGATATCGGGCTCTAAATAAACTTGAACTTGAACTTGAACTTGAACTTGTTTGTGTAGAGAGATTTCTGTGTAGACTGTGTTTGTATAGAGAGATATCTGTGTAGACTGTGTTTGTATAGAGAGAAATCTGTGTAGACTGTGTTTGTATAGAGAGATTTCTGTGTAGACTGTGTTTGTATAGAGAGATTTCTGTGTAGACTGTGTTTGTATACAGAGATTTCTGCGTAGACTGTGTTAGTATAGAGAGATATCTGTGTAGACTGTGTTTGTATAGAGAGATGTCTGTGTAGACTGTGTTAGTATAGAGAGATATCTGTGTAGAGTGTGTTTGTATAGAGAGATTTCTGTGTAGAGTGTGTTTGTATAGAGAGATATCTGTGTAGAGTGTGTTTGTATAGAGAGATATCTGTGTAGACTGTGTTAGCATAGAGAGATATCTGTGTAGACTGTGTTTGTATAGAGAGATTTCTGTGTAGAGTGTGTTTGTATAGAGAGATATCTGTGTAGACTGTGTTTGTATAGAGAGATTTCTGTGTAGACTGTGTTTGTATAGAGAGATATCTGTGTAGACTGTGTTAGCATAGAGAGATTTCTGTGTAGACTGTGTTTGTATAGAGAGATATCTGTGTAGACTGTGTTTGTATAGAGAGATATCTGTGTAGACTGTGTTTGCATTATGGCTGTTCGCCCCGAAAATTCGACTATTTGGATACTTGTTCGTTCGGTATGTATTCGGTTTTTCAATTTTGAGATTCAGATATTCCATTTGGGGGGGGGAGGTTGTTGTCAGCACATTCGTTTACTATATTTATCTGTTTTAATTGCACTGTTAAAATCTGGAAATGACACTTACAACACTTCCAGTAAACGCTGAGGTGTTTATTTGCTTTAATAACTTAACTTGACCAGCGTTTATTGAATACTCGACGATAATAAGAGACGCGTCTATTTCACCTAGAGCCCTGAGGCTTCTGCGACTTCTGCAAACAAAAGTCTTTATCTGAAAAACAGCTTGTTTTGATGGTTTATGTTTAATCTAATTTGTGAACAGATGAACACGCATAAGGCAAAGTGAATTCACTAAAACACCTTTTCACTTTTTGGTTTTGTTTTTTAACTCATGTGCGTTCCTTTTCCTAGCCTGGAGAAACAATGGGGCTTCCTTCTCAAAACAAGTGTTATTATGTTTTTAGCCACAAAAATAAACATGACTACTGTAAGCAGTGTAATCCACTGCTCTTTGGTTTTATAGTCATGAAGACTAAACACTGGTGTAGTTCTCCTTCTCTCTATCTGTGGTTAATGCATGTATTTCCATAACATCAGTTTCTTTTGTATAGCATATCTGTGTAGAGTGTGTTTGTATAGAGAGATTTCTGTGTAGAGTGTGTTTGTGTAGAGAGATATCTGTGTAGAGTGTGTTTGTGTAGAGAGATTTCTGTGTAGAGTGTGTTTGTATAGAGAGATATCTGTGTAGAGTGTGTTTGTGTAGAGAGATTTCTGTGTAGAGTGTGTTTGTATAGAGAGATATCTGTGTAGAGTGTGTTTGTATAGAGAGATTTCTGTGTAGAGTGTGTTTGTATAGAGAGATATCTGTGTAGAGTGTGTTTGTATAGAGAGATTTCTGTGTAGAGTGTGTTTGTATAGAGAGATATCTGTGTAGACTGTGTTTGTATAGAGAGATATCTGTGTAGAGTGTGTTTGTATAGAGAGATTTCTGTGTAGAGTGTGTTTGTGTAGAGAGATTTCTGTGTAGAGTGTGTTTGTATAGAGAGATTTCTGTGTAGAGTGTGTTTGTATAGAGAGATATCTGTGTAGAGTGTGTTTGTATAGAGAGATATCTGTGTAGAGTGTGTTTGTATAGAGAGATTTCTGTGTAGAGTGTGTTTGTATAGAGAGATATCTGTGTAGAGTGTGTTTGTATAGAGAGATTTCTGTGTAGAGTGTGTTTGTATAGAGAGATTTCTGTGTAGAGTGTGTTTGTGTAGAGAGATATCTGTGTAGAGTGTGTTTGTGTAGAGAGATTTCTGTGTAGAGTGTGTTTGTATAGAGAGATATCTGTGTAGAGTGTGTTTGTATAGAGAGATTTCTGTGTAGAGTGTGTTTGTATAGAGAGATTTCTGTGTAGAGTGTGTTTGTATAGAGAGATTTCTGTGTAGAGTGTGTTTGTATAGAGAGATATCTGTGTAGAGTGTGTTTGTATAGAGAGATTTCTGTGTAGAGTGTGTTTGTATAGAGAGATTTCTGTGTAGAGTGTGTTTGTATAGAGAGATATCTGTGTAGAGTGTGTTTGTATAGAGAGATTTCTGTGTAGAGTGTGTTTGTATAGAGAGATTTCTGTGTAGAGTGTGTTTGTATAGAGAGATATCTGTGTAGACTGTTTGTATAGAGAGATATCTGTGTAGAGTGTGTTTGTATAGAGAGATATCTGTGTAGAGTGTGTTTGTATAGAGAGATATCTGTGTAGAGTGTGTTTGTATAGAGAGATTTCTGTGTAGACTGTTTGTATAGAGAGATATCTGTGTAGAGTGTGTTTGTATAGAGAGATTTCTGTGTAGAGTGTGTTTGTATAGAGAGATTTCTGTGTAGAGTGTGTTTGTGTAGAGAGATTTCTGTGTAGACTGTTTGTATAGAGAGATATCTGTGTAGAGTGTGTTTGTATAGAGAGATATCTGTGTAGAGTGTGTTTGTATAGAGAGATATCTGTGTAGAGTGTGTTTGTATAGAGAGATATCTGTGTAGAGTGTGTTTGTATAGAGAGATTTCTGTGTAGAGTGTGTTTGTATAGAGAGATTTCTGTGTAGAGTGTGTTTGTATAGAGAGATATCTGTGTAGAGTGTGTTTGTATAGAGAGATATCTGTGTAGAGTGTGTTTGTATAGAGAGATTTCTGTGTAGAGTGTGTTTGTATAGAGAGATATCTGTGTAGAGTGTGTTTGTATAGAGAGATATCTGTGTAGACTGTGTTTGTATAGAGAGATATCTGTGTAGACTGTGTTTGTATAGAGAGATATCTGTGTAGAGTGTGTTTGTATAGAGAGATATCTGTGTAGAGTGTGTTTGTATAGAGAGATATCTGTGTAGACTGTGTTTGTATAGAGAGATTTCTGTGTAGAGTGTGTTTGTATAGAGAGATATCTGTGTAGAGTGTGTTTGTATAGAGAGATATCTGTGTAGAGTGTGTTTGTATAGAGAGATTTCTGTGTAGAGTGTGTTTGTATAGAGAGATATCTGTGTAGAGTGTGTTTGTATAGAGAGATATCTGTGTAGAGTGTGTTTGTATAGAGAGATATCTGTGTAGAGTGTGTTTGTATAGAGAGATTTCTGTGTAGAGTGTGTTTGTATAGAGAGATATCTGTGTAGAGTGTGTTTGTATAGAGAGATTTCTGTGTAGACTGTGTTTGTATAGAGAGATATCTGTGTAGACTGTGTTTGTATAGAGAGATATCTGTGTAGAGTGTGTTTGTATAGAGAGATATCTGTGTAGAGTGTGTTTGTATAGAGAGATATCTGTGTAGAGTGTGTTTGTATAGAGAGATATCTGTGTAGAGTGTGTTTGTATAGAGAGATTTCTGTATAGAGTGTGTTTGTATAGAGAGATATCTGTGTAGAGTGTGTTTGTATAGAGAGATATCTGTGTAGAGTGTGTTTGTATAGAGAGATTTCTGTGTAGAGTGTGTTTGTATAGAGAGATTTCTGTGTAGAGTGTGTTTGTATAGAGAGATATCTGTGTAGAGTGTGTTTGTATAGAGAGATATCTGTGTAGAGTGTGTTTGTATAGAGAGATATCTGTGTAGAGTGTGTTTGTGTAGAGAGATTTCTGTGTAGAGTGTGTTTGTATAGAGAGATTTCTGTGTAGAGTGTGTTTGTATAGAGAGATATCTGTGTAGAGTGTGTTTGTATAGAGAGATATCTGTGTAGAGTGTGTTTGTATAGAGAGATATCTGTGTAGAGTGTGTTTGTATAGAGAGATTTCTGTGTAGAGTGTGTTTGTATAGAGAGATTTCTGTGTAGAGTGTGTTTGTATAGAGAGATATCTGTGTAGAGTGTGTTTGTATAGAGAGATTTCTGTGTAGAGTGTGTTTGTATAGAGAGATTTCTGTGTAGAGTGTGTTTGTATAGAGAGATATCTGTGTAGAGTGTGTTTGTATAGAGAGATATCTGTGTAGAGTGTGTTTGTATAGAGAGATATCTGTGTAGAGTGTGTTTGTATAGAGAGATATCTGTGTAGAGTGTGTTTGTGTAGAGAGATATCTGTGTAGAGTGTGTTTGTATAGAGAGATATCTGTGTAGACTGTTTGTATAGAGAGATATCTGTGTAGAGTGTGTTTGTATAGAGAGATATCTGTGTAGAGTGTGTTTGTATAGAGAGATATCTGTGTAGAGTGTGTTTGTATAGAGAGATATCTGTGTAGAGTGTGTTTGTATAGAGAGATATCTGTGTAGAGTGTGTTTGTATAGAGAGATATCTGTGTAGACTGTGTTTGTATAGAGAGATATCTGTGTAGAGTGTGTTTGTATAGAGAGATTTCTGTGTAGAGTGTGTTTGTATAGAGAGATTTCTGTGTAGAGTGTGTTTGTATAGAGAGATATCTGTGTAGAGTGTGTTTGTATAGAGAGATATCTGTGTAGAGTGTGTTTGTATAGAGAGATATCTGTGTAGAGTGTGTTTGTATAGAGAGATATCTGTGTAGAGTGTGTTTGTATAGAGAGATATCTGTGTAGAGTGTGTTTGTATAGAGAGATTTCTGTGTAGAGTGTGTTTGTATAGAGAGATTTCTGTGTAGAGTGTGTTTGTATAGAGAGATATCTGTGTAGAGTGTGTTTGTATAGAGAGATTTCTGTGTAGAGTGTGTTTGTATAGAGAGATATCTGTGTAGAGTGTGTTTGTATAGAGAGATATCTGTGTAGAGTGTGTTTGTATAGAGAGATATCTGTGTAGAGTGTGTTTGTATAGAGAGATATCTGTGTAGAGTGTGTTTGTATAGAGAGATTTCTGTGTAGAGTGTGTTTGTATAGAGAGATATCTGTGTAGACTGTGTTTGTATAGAGAGATTTCTGTGTAGAGTGTGTTTGTATAGAGAGATATCTGTGTAGAGTGTGTTTGTATAGAGAGATATCTGTGTAGAGTGTGTTTGTATAGAGAGATATCTGTGTAGAGTGTGTTTGTATAGAGAGATTTCTGTGTAGAGTGTGTTTGTATAGAGAGATTTCTGTGTAGAGTGTGTTTGTATAGAGAGATATCTGTGTAGAGTGTGTTTGTATAGAGAGATATCTGTGTAGAGTGTGTTTGTATAGAGAGATATCTGTGTAGAGTGTGTTTGTATAGAGAGATATCTGTGTAGAGTGTGTTTGTATAGAGAGATATCTGTGTAGAGTGTGTTTGTATAGAGAGATTTCTGTGTAGACTGTGTTTGTATAGAGAGATATCTGTGTAGACTGTGTTTGTATAGAGAGATATCTGTGTAGAGTGTGTTTGTATAGAGAGATATCTGTGTAGAGTGTGTTTGTGTAGAGAGATATCTGTGTAGAGTGTGTTTGTATAGAGAGATATCTGTGTAGAGTGTGTACTGTAAGCAGTGTAATCCACTGCTCTTTGGTTTTATAGTCATGAAGACTAAACACTGGTGTAGTTCTCCTCGGCGTTTATTTGAGGCAGACGGTTATTTCACTGAAAGGGTCACGCATACCGGCGATGATGAGAAACCTGCGTTTATCGGAGACTGGGCTGTTATTGGACGTTTTAGGGTCTATACCATCTCAGCTTGGGCGCCTGACATCCCTCTCACTCACAGACGTGAACGTAAAGCGTCAGTTCACCTTGACCGCGAAAGGGAAGACAAAATGCCAAACGCATGGTGACGGAACCACTTAAATCGTTAATCGTTACAGGGGAAAGAAAGTCACGATGAACTGGTTGTAACAGAGTAACAGAATCCTTAAAAATTAACGCGTTGCAGCACTATGCTGTCCATCTCAGTGAAGAACCTATGTCTGGCTGAGCCCTTCCTTTTGGGATGATGGGGGGGAGCCCAGGTTTGGGATGATGGGGGGGGGCCCAGGTTTGGGATGATGGGGGGGAGCCCAGGTTTGGGATGATTCGGGGGGTGAGAAGTTATCTTTGGCCTCTATGGATGAGTCAGAATTTTCAAATTGTCATAGAAGTCTAAAAAAATAAGTGTAAAAAACCCAGTAAATTAGACTTCTGTTTGCTCAGTTTTGTTTCTGTAATCAGATTAGCTGTGATCCATTCTCTACTTTAAGAACCACAAAGACTCAGAACCCTGCAATCCACCGGGGGGCAGTGTAGTCCAGGCCAGCATGTCTACGCTACATCTGTGGCAGCAAAGAGGGAGTTTCCCATCGCAGGACTCCGTCTAAACTCCCTTCCTGGCCTGAGCACACCGGCGCGGTAATGTTTCTGAACAGACACACAGGATAACAGGCTACAGGAGGGGCCACTGCTTACACCTCCAAAGTCGTGCACTGTATCAGACACGGGCCAGTTCTCAAAGAACTGTGTCATTCAGGGGTTCTCCACATAAACAGTTAGGACTATAGCAGCCTACACTGTGTAAATAGCCTCACTGTAGCCTATTCAAGTCGACCGTGATCAATAAACACATGACTGCTGTAGCATATGGCACTACTCCACCATTCCAATGTCTCAACACATATGGTGTCTGAAAAGAATAAAGTCAAACTTCTGCAAGATGGGGCCTTACTTCATAAATTATACCTTGAAATTTCAAACAGGAATTCTGCCTTTAACACCTCTGACCACTGGCCTCACCTCCTGCTCGTGTTCAATCCTCATGCTGGGGTTGGCATTCACTTCCAACAGGACTGGCTTCAAATTCTTCATCAGGAGAATGTCAAAACCCAGGATCTGAAAACCAACCATTACAACAACATATTAGAAACCTGCAGCACCCGGTTCTGTCTGTGGTGGTTTTGCTCTAGAGCAGGGGTGGGCAAATCCAGTCCTGGAGAAAAACAGCAGGACCATGGCCCTCCAGGACCGGATTTGCCCACCCCTGCTCTAGAGGAACCCTGTGCACAGAGCTGCAGACTCATCTGCCCTCTGTCAGAGGGATGACTCAATATTACCAGTCAAATATCAGTAAGATTATGAAAACAATCCTGA
Organism: Chanos chanos; assembly: GCF_902362185.1. Classification (NCBI taxonomy): domain Eukaryota; kingdom Metazoa; phylum Chordata; class Actinopteri; order Gonorynchiformes; family Chanidae; genus Chanos; species Chanos chanos. Next base: position 235,461 of record NC_044495.1, read on the forward strand.
ACAGTCGAGAGTCAAGTCACAGGCGGGATTTACTAAAGGTTTGCTGGTCTTTAAACACATATAAACATGTGAACACAAGCAAACACTTTTCCCTTACATTTTACATGTCCAGCATAAACATGTACAGAAACTGACAGCATAGAAATGTGAAACTCACTCACACACACACACACACACACACACACACACACACACACACATACACACACACACACACACACATACACACACATAGACACATACACATACACACACAGACACAGATACACAGACACATACACAAACACACACATAGACACACACACACACACACAGTCACACACAGACACATACACACGCGCACACACACACACAAACACACACATACACAGACACACACACAGACACACACACACAAACACACACACACACACATAGCCTATAGCTCACACATGTAAACACACACATGTGCGATCACACAAAAGCGCGCACACACACACACACACACAAACACACGACCTATAGTGTATACATGTAGAAGTAAACACACACACACATACACACACACACACACACACACTCTCTATGGTGTACACATGTGGAAAAACACGCACCTGGAAGCAGGTGGGTCCTGGTTTGCCTGGTGGAATATCAGCCTGGTAATAAACTTTAAGCTCAGGGACCAGAGCGATGACGGTTTTTATGACCAGAGCGATAATGTCTGACCAAACCTTCTTTATGTCCACTCCTTTCGACGCCACGCGGTAGAGCACGCTGGAGAAGGTCCTCTTGCTTCCCGTGCTGAAGCTGTCAGAGTGGACGAAGTTCCCACTCTGCACGTTCAGCGAGTAGTTGGTCAGATGCATGAAGACGTGGCTGAGGTTCTGTTGGCTCGGCTCCTGGTAAGGTTCCGTGCAAAACCGAGACAGACCTTCTTTAGCGATGTAGATCTCCAGTGGTTCTAAGGAGCGGATGAGGACATAGAGGCGAATGTCGAACTTGAGTTTGTCGATGAGGAGCGGTTTCTGGATGTACTCCTGCACCACGGCCTGTTTGAGCTGACAGCCCGACAGCACACGCAGCTCCGCCGGCTCGCGGATCAGGTAGATGCCGTCACCCTGGGAACCGCTGTCAGGTTTCACGATGAAGGTGGGCTTCAGGGTGGGGTCCAGCTCCTTCATAAGACGGACCTAAAAAAAAAAAAAAAAAAAGATGGAAAAACAGTGATATCAACAATAATGCTTCTTCTCAGACAAAACATCTGGAGATTCTAAGTTTCACCGTCTTACCACAGCAGCACATTCTATTTTTCAGTTTGTCTTAGCTTCATTAGACCGAAAGCAATTCTGTATAAAGCAGATGATTTGGCAGACATCTCTTCATCTGTCTCTGATTAATCGAAACACAAAAGATCATAAGACTAAAAATGAAACCATTTACAGTGCTTTTGGTTCCATTTTTGGGTCAAGTAGCTGATTACAGTCTGAGTGAATGAAAAGAGCTCCTCATAGACAAATCCATTAAAGCAGTCATATATACAGACTGCATGAGACAAACCACTGGATGCATTCAATGCTATAAAGATACAGCATCAGCCCAGTACTGGCTTTTTTAGTGAAACCATTTTAGATGCATGATGAAGTGGTCCTTAATGCTTCTCTCCTTTCTTCTTTAAACCCCACAGTGGGAAACTGACAAAGCAGAAACAGCATCTGAGGGAACCATTTCTTTCCTCCTTTCAGAAGTTTAGTCATCAATGCCAGCCACGTAACGTCTGGGATGGAGGCTGTCATTCAAACTCTTATTATGTGTCTGTTACGTTGTGTGTAAGAGGCTGGATACATGTGCAAGTCAGTTCTTTTATTTTCAACCAACAGAACAAACATGCTTTCAAAGAACTTACAACACACAGATACAGGCAGATACAGGCAGACACAGGCGTTCAGGTCGGCAGGGAAACAGGCATAACGTCATGCACACACAAACAACAACAGAAGAAGAAATAGTGAAAACCAAGGAGCACTTACACATAGTGAAAACCAAGGAGCACTTATACATAGGATACCGAGCTGACAACAGATGATTAAACTAACAAGACTAAACAAATCAGGCTGAACTAATCAGTAAACAGAGTTCAACCAAAACAGACTAATAGAGGGAAAACACGAGAGGGTCAGGGCATGACAAGGCATGTCAGGGCGTGTCAGGGCGAGAGGGTCAGGGCATGACAAGGCGAGAGGGTCAGGGCATGACAGGACGAGAGGGTCAGGGCATGACAAGGCGAGAGGGTCAGGGCATGTCAGGGCGTGTCAGGGCGAGAGGGTCAGGGCCAGAGGGTCAGGGCGTGTCAGGGCGAGAGGGTCAGGCCGTGTCAGGGCGTGTCAGGGCGAGAGGGTCAGGGCGTGTCAGGGTGAGAGGGTCAGGGCGTGTCAGGGCGAGAGGGTCAGGGCGTGTCAGGGCAAGAGGGTCAGGGCGAGAGGGTCAGGGCGAGAGGGTCAGGGCGTGTCAGGGCGAGAGGGTCAGGGCGTGTCAGGGTGAGAGGGTCAGGGCAAGAGGGTCAGGGCGTGTCAGGACGAGAGGGTCAGGGTGAGAGGGTCAGGGCGAGAGGGTCAGGGCGAGAGGGTCAGGGTGAGAGGGTCAGGGCGTGTCAGGACGAGAGGGTCAGGGCGTGTCAGGGCGAGAGGGTCAGGGCGAGAGGGTCAGGGCGTGTCAGGGTGAGAGGGTCAGTGCGTGTCAGGGTGAGAGGGTCAGGGCGAGAGGGTCAGGGCGAGAGGGTCAGGGCGTGTCAGGGCGAGAGGGTCAGGGCGAGAGGGTCAGGGCGTGTCAGGGCGAGAGGGTCAGGGTGAGAGGGTCAGGGCGTGTCAGGACGAGAGGGTCAGGCCGTGTCAGGGCGAGAGGGTCAGGCCGTGTCAGGGCGAGAGGGTCAGGGCGAGAGGGTCAGGGCGTGTCAGGGCGAGAGGGTCAGGGCGTGTCAGGGCGAGAGGGTCAGGGTGAGAGGGTCAGGGCGTGTCAGGGCGAGAGGGTCAGGGCGTGTCAGGGCGAGAGGGTCAGGGCGTGTCAGGGTGAGAGGGTCAGGGCGAGAGGGTCAGGGCATGTCAGGCCGTGTCAGGGCGAGAGGGTCAGGGCGTGTCAGGGCGAGAGGGTCAGGGCGAGAGGGTCAGGGCGTGTCAGGGTGAGAGGGTCAGGGCGTGGACCATGAATGTGAGAGCAGCAGCAGCAGAAGACTGGGCACAGGCCAAGTATATCTGTCATGTGACAATCATAAAAGAGATGATAAAATCATTATTCAAAAACCTCATGCAAAATGCATCAGGTGTTAAACTTGAAAAATACTTGGAAATAATTTGGTATCATCACACAGCAAATATAATCTATTCATTTTTAGGGTCTGTACGCGTAGCACAAACAATCAGAGACACATTGGAATTATTGGTGTATAAATGATCAGGTGTTTTCCTGAACCTGAGAGCAGAACTGCTGTTCTCTCTTCTCTTTCATCCTCCAGCATTTGCTTAGCACTGCTCATAACCATCACAATAACCATTACCATCTCAATGACCACCACAGTATTCATCACAATAACATCACAGTAACAATCACAATAACATCATAGCAACCAACACAGTAAACATCACAATAACATCACAGTAACAATCATGTGTGTGTGTGTGTGTGTGTGTGTGTGTGTTAGGGCTGAGCGATATGGCCTATAAATAACATTGTGATATTTTTAGGCTACATCGCAATACACAATATATATATCAATATTTTGAAATCTCCTCTAAAGCACTTCGTAAATGCTCCGTTTAACCCTCTGATGCATACAGTCACAGCAGTACGATGAGTCCCAGCATCATTCTTGTTTATATTCATTTGTGGTCTCCATTGGACCAGTTTTATGCAAAAAGGGGAAAATCACAACCAGGTTAAATTTAACCCTAACCCTATTTATTCAACATTGTCCTTGCTTTACCCAAACCACTGCCAGGCGATGGATCCAGTGCTGTTTCTTTTCGGAGCCAGTTTGTTCGCCTCCATCTTCTATTACTGTTTCCAAACTCAACAACTATGAACTCTCTCTGGTGCTTCACTTCTTTCACTCTCTCCAGGCTCTTTCCCTGTTCCCTCCAGATACAAAAACACACGTCTCACCTGTGTACCATAAATTCTCAAATAAAAGTCAGGTCTCAAATTATAAGCGGGGGTGCCGCCTGTTTGGGTAAATAAAGGTCAGTTCCAAATACAGGCCTGGTAAAAAAAAAAAAACAAAACATAAATACAGAAAGGCTCAGGTAAAAAAAAAAAAAAAAAAACAGAAATGACATAAATAACATAAATACAGAAAGGTACAGGTGGTAAATTCATCATATTTCCACAGCATTATTTACATCCAGTACCCAGAGGCCGCTTTCATCGGGGTCGGGGACTTCAACCAATCGTCTCTGGGAAGAGTTTTACCGAAATACTTCCAACACGTCGATATAAACACTTGTGGGGACGGTTTACTTGACCACTGCTACTCTCCCTTCTGCAATGCCTACAAACCCCTCCTCCGCTCGCCGTTCGGCAAATGGGATCACTCCTCCATCCTGCTCCTGCCCGCCTACAGGCAGAAACCGGAACAAGCAGCGCTTTACCGTGAGAACAATCCACTGCTGGTCTGATCTATTGGACGCTGTATTACAAGACTGTTTTGATCACGTGGACTGGGAGATGTTCCATGATGTGTCGGATGATAACGTTGACGAGCACGCGGAAACAGTTACGGGATTCATCCGGAAGTGTATAGAGGATGTCGCCCCCATAAAAACAATACAGATGTATCGAAACCAGAAAACAAGGATCAACAGCACCGTTCAAGCTGCCCTCACTGCCGAGACACCACCTTCGCCTCGGGAGACAAAATGGAGGTAAAAAAAATCCCGTTATGATCTCTGCATAGCAGGGCAACCAAACGGGAATCCAGAGAGAAGACTGAGACAGCTAAATGGTAAGGAGTCGTGGAGTGTGTGGCAGGGACTAAATACAATACTGGACTTTAAAGGGAGTTAACGGCACTGCCTCCCTCCTGGACTGAATAGTTTTTTTGCCCATTTTGATTTATCAACAACAACCTCCAGAAGGAGCCCCCCCCATCACCAACCAACGCTCACGCCATCGCCGAGCAGATGTGCGCAAATCGTTCAAGCGCGTCGATATCCGAAAAGCGGCCGGACCAGACGGCATTCCAGGTCAAGTGATCCGAGCGTGCGAGGTGCAGCTGGCTGGCGAGTTCACAGACATATTTAACCTCCCTCTCCAAATGTGTAGTTCCCTCCTGCTTCAAGTCATCCACCATTGTTCCGGTGCCAGAGAAGAACAAGGTAACATGCTTACAGGACTGGCGCCCTGTCGCCCTAACTCCCATAGCGAGCAAACGCTTTGAGAAGCATGTTAAAGACCTAGTCTGTAGCATGTTACCGCTGCCCTCACCCACCTGAACAAGAGGAACTCCTATGTGAGGACGCTGTTCGTTGACTATAGCATTCAACACTATAGTCCCCTCTAGACTCACCTTCAAGCTCAGGGACCTCGGACTCAACTCCAGTCTGTGCAGCTGGATCCTAGACTTCCTGTTGGGCCGACGCCAGGTGGTGAAGATGGGCTCCAACACCTCTGCCCCTCTGACCCTCAACACAGGAGCCCCACAAGGTTGTGTCCTGAGCCCCCTCCTCTGTTCCCTGTGCACCCACGACTGTGTGGCCCCACACAGCTCCAACATGGTAATCAAGTTCGCCAACAACATGACAGTGATAGGCCTGAATACTGATAACGGCGAATCAGCCTACAGGAGAGAGGTCATCAACCTGACACAGAGGTGCCAAGAGAACAACCTCTCTCTCATCATCGCTGAGACCAAGGAGCTGATCGTGGTCTACAGCTTCAAGTTCCTCGGTGTTCACATCACCAAGGACCTCACCTGGGACACACACACAGGCCATGTGGTGAAAAAAACTAAGCAATGCCTCTTTCACCTCCAGCAGCTGGAGAAGTTTGGCTTAGGGCCCAGGATCCCTCGGGCCTTCTACAGAGGCACAACCAAAAGCATCCTGACAGGAGCCATCACTGCCTGGTATGGGAATTGCACGGCCCTCAACTGTAAAGCACTGCAACGGGTCGTGTGGACAGCCCAGAGCACCAGTGGATGTGAGCTTTCCTCCATCCAGGATATATACAATGGACAGAGTGTCAATAAGGCTCGTAGGATTATCAAAGCCCCCAGCCACCCCAACCACAGACTGTTTCAGCTGCTGCCATCTGGCAAACAGTACCACAGCCTCCAGGACAGTTTCTTCCACCAGGCATCCAGACTTATGAAAAATGGTCATTAACCAGACTGTGACACACACTAACACACACTGACACACACACACACAAACACTCACGGCCGTAGCCGTGCATATACAAACACGTAAACATGCAAACTACTACATACACACAGGCACAGTCATCAAGGCAGGACCTTCATGCACATGGCACCTTACGCACACTGAACATTATTTATATTACCTTCATTACCATTTTTGCTATTCTGTTGGTATTTATGACTACTGTCGCTGCAATGTCAAGGAGCCAAAACCCAAGAATTTTACTCTCTTGTGCTTGTACATTCAGATGTAAGAATAAAGGAATCTTGAATCAGTACACCAACATACGGTAGTTATGCTCACCACTCTGTTTCTGTTAGTTTCACTTTTTAACAGAAACACCATATTGATAGTGTTCTAACTCACATGGATTGCTGTCGCTGTAGGACTATGTGTGTTTAAAGTCCATTATTAGTATCCAGGGACATCACTGCCAACACTCTCTCCTTCCTATTTCCTATGCGTTATTTCATTATCTCTATGAGTTATTTCATATAACAGCACGTCCTAACAGTACTTGGAAAAAGTCACGTAAGGGAAGAAATGTCTGATTTTAGATAGTGGTGGTACAGTAGGGACATGTTGGCCAGTGAGCTGGAAACAGATGAACATATTTTACCTTTAAACCTGTCATTACTTCAACCTGTTCCCATT
>NC_044495.1:252500-267500 GCF_902362185.1 Chanos chanos
CCAGAAATGCCAGAGGTTAAAATGTCTGGTTATTTGCCTTAGATTTAAACATCTTTTAGTACATTGTTCGGTTATTGAGGATCCGACCAATTCTCGTAAAATTTTACAAAGTAGCGCCACCATAGACTTAAATGTTGTCACGCATGTTACCGCTACATATTGATGTACTGAGAAAACCTTTACAGCTCATTGGCGACAGGAGTAGGGGGTTGTCCGTTAGTTGTGAGTGACATGGCTGCGCTGCCCGGGGGTTTGATTTGTTTGTTGTTAGCGTTCATCCACGTATGTCACTGCGTCCGAGGCACAACTTCCATGTTTTCACACAGAGGAGACGACATAAACTACGCTCTCCCAGCGGACTGCTTACGTCATGTGACGGAACTTTGTACCAATCGGGATACGTCGGTGGCGCTACAACCCGCCGACTAATTCAAACTGGAGCACAAGGAGACGATGACCTGCTGGAACCAGACTAAAATGACTGATAAATGAACCTGATTGGACAGAGCATGAGTTCGGTTTGAAAGTGTTGCTACACCTGGAATGAGCAGTGGGACGGAAACCGCGGATGAGTGCGCACTCAGGGACAAGGGAAAAAGAGGCGCCTAAATCACTCCTTTGTGTTGCCATTCTCTGCCACTGTGTTCAGCCTCTCCAGAGACAACAATAATGAGATGTCCCAAGTTTAGGCCACTGGAAATCATCTGTCTGTCATGTCGCGGGATAACTGGACACTAATTTGATTACATTGGCGAGAATTCTTCCCGTGCGTGGACGGTCGCTTTGGATAGGGGTATTTGCTGCAGCGTGGACAGAGTTCAGTGGAAATGCGTGGACGGAACAGGTATAACCTTGTGGACGATTTGGCCGATTCCCGGGTCCCGCTACACAACGATGAGGCGTACCAGCACGGCATACATTTCCAAGCCAAGGTATAATCGAGTGAACTACCCCATACCACAGCGCCTGTGGAGCGAGTTCGGTCCATTAATGAATGCGAAGGGTGCTTGGGTTCTTTTTTCTCGCTATATTGTTTTCTTTAGAGAGAGACGAGGCTTGCTGCTTTGATCAAAGGAGAAGAGGCTTCGCTCTCATTCAGTGACTCACTTTTGAACACAGGGGATTACTACTGATCACACAAGAAATTAAGAAGTAACATTTAGTCCACCAGTACATCAGAACAACGTGAGACTCAATTTCAGACGCGCAGCCTTGGACGGTCGTCCCAGATTGAGCATGTTTAATGAATTGAGACAGTTATTCAAACGGAAAGTGAAATAGAAAGCCATCGCTGTTAGCCTTATGTCTATTGAATGAATACATGATTCAGAGAGTCTACGATGTTGTCTTGTCAGCAAGCTTTGTAGTAATGTGCTGTGTGGAGTTAAACTGAAGACTCAGAGAATTCTTCATCTCTCCTAATTTTCTATAGGGATAAGGCACTGAAAGTTTTCTGATGCGAGTCTTTCGGTTAAGGAGTTCATGGGTATTATTTCCAGTTGACATGCAGTGTTCAGATAATCTGCGCAAAGTATGATCGCGCTTTGACACTTAGACATACACAATGACTGAAAATTACGTGAAGCATTTACGACACCACAAGCACTCCGCGCTGATCTGTTGTAAGCTCCACCATGAAATGGTAACCTACATCCATATTAATGAAGTTATTTTCACCCTGCCAGCGGATAACGCATGCCTTAATTCCTAATGCCGCAGTCATACTTTGTTACTGAGAGTTTCATATAGCTTCATTATTAATTATGGTGTTAAAATCTCATTGCTGATCATTTGAGCCGGTTTGCGAGCCGCGGACCGTTTGACGTTTCTCTCGGATGATGGAGAGTTTCCTGTGATCAGACAGGTTCACAGAGACGGCGGTCTTTCCCAGACTGAACTATGGGTTCCGAGGTTTTTCAGTTTTGTCTTTATTTACAGCTGCCATTTTCTTTTCAGTCACTGGCATTTTGGTCTTTACATTAATGACAGAATTCCCTCATTAGTGATTATTTTAAACCTTAATGTCTGAAGCTGCCACTTACTGTGTTTTGTTAGCAATATAAAATTGTTCAGGACAATGTACCCCCTTTCATACAGGAATGATCTGTCTATCTATCTATCTATCTGTCTGTCTGTCTGTCTGTCTTGTAAGTGATGTCTAAATTTTCTATTGCAGTATGTGGGGAGTCTAGACGTAGCCAGGCCAAGCAGTCGTATGGAGATCGTAGCTGCTATGAGGAGAATCAGGGTATGTTAAAGACTGTTTGTTTCCCAGATAGTCTGAATCATGTGTTCTAATAAGCTATATCAAATCCATTAATCATTCATCACCATGTCAAGGCTCACAGAGAAAACAAGACAAATTCAACATTTAACTTTGGTGGTTGACAATGTGATACAAATGCCCAATACATTCACTGATAGCAGTCACCACTACATGTTCAGTGTCTGATAGTTACTGAATAAGCAGATTTAGTGTGTGTGAGACATTATAGCTGAAGCAGGGTAATGCATAAGAAATATGGTCATGTAAAGTGTTATTGATCCAGCAGGGCTATGCATATACAGGTGTAAAATTCTGAAAACACGGCTGTAAATTGTAAAACCATATTGATATAACTCTCGTTTAGTTTCTTATGATGGTCTTTTCAAGAAAGGGGCTCTCTACACATATAAACACACACGTGCACACACACACACACCTCCAGCTTGATGTTTTCCAGAGCATTATGAGATAAAGTTGTTCAAAGAGTATATTTGAAGAAAAAATGACAATTGATATCATATGGGTGCAAAAAATGGGGTTGTAATACCCTCAATATCACACTTATACATAATATCATACTTATACATTATACATCATTTTTTTATTTTAATTTTTACACTTGCAAAAACACCTTATCTGGGAAGCCATGTTTGGCCTCACCAAACTTTGTTGGATGGAAGAGAAACATGTTATCAGTATGACTGACCCATTAAAAGCCTGTACTGCATGCCTATTATTTTTCTATAAGGCTGTAGATTTGGAAAAGTGCAAAATTCCTAAACAAGGATGATATTTAGGGTATTATAAACCTGTATTTTGTACTCATATGGTATCAATTATTATTTTTTCCTCAACTACAATCTTTTATTAATTTGTGTCAGTTGTCACGCTGGTGGTGTGGTGCAGAACCCATGCGCAAGACACGATGATTGAAGGTGACAAAAGGAAGACTTTACTTAAAATGAAGATCAAAATACAGGTGCAAAAAAGGAACAAAACCAATAACAAAAAGGTGCAGCTTGACAGTGTGCTCTAAAACACAAACAACGATAGACAAAGTACGAGGCAAACACTAGGACTTAAATAGAGGGAGAACTAAACAGGGCAAAACAGGATTGGTAGAAATTAACAAGGTTAATAATGAGACAAACAGGAACAGGTGAGGGGTGGAGACAGACACGGAACAAGAGCACAAAGACAGAACAAAACAAAATGGAGGTGCAGGCTGTGACATCAGTATGTGAGGTCTCTAACACTAATGGACATGACGTTATTAAGAATAAAACAAGGCCTGGTAGCATTTTTTGATCATTTTCATAGGAACACTATGATATGTGGGGTAGGTGGTAGGAACATGAAACTGTATGTGGGAATAGCCTAATGTATGTATGTGGAAATAGCCTAATGTACGGTCATTTAGTGTACAAAGTGCCAATGTCCTTCCATGTTCCCTTCATAGATAAATACACACAGTTAAAGGCCTTGTTTTACCTCTAGGAAAAAAACGTCCATAATGAAGAAGCAGGGTCTTCCCTTATGTGTGTCCAGCCTCTGAAATACTGACTGGAGTAAAGAAAAGCATGTTTTCTATTGGCTCATTTTACTGTAGGTCATTAATACAAGCTATATTCTTTACTATCAGGGCCTCATGATAGAAAAAGGCATTAACTCTGATAGATGCTGTATTCAATGGAGTGGTTAAATTTTATATCCCATATTTAAAAAAGAATAAGATACTCAATATAAGATTCAAATGACTATTGGAAATGATGTGCAAAGTAGCAAATTCATTCATTCATTCATTCATTCATTTCCTATGCTGCTTATCCTAATTAGGGTCGCGGGGGGTGCTGGAGCCTATCCCGGTACTCACTGTATGAAAGGCAGGAAACAGCCTGGACTGGTCGCCAGTCCATCGCAGATGTAGCAAATTATGTACTAGAAATTACATGTGATGAAAAGTATCATCCTTTATCCATGTAACTTGAACAACAGGACTGAATTGGGTGCATGCTTGGTGTTGTCTTGATCAGTGGAGTTCATATGTTCCATTATTCACTGACTGGAGGCTAGGAAGTGTTGTAAGGCCACTGCAGTATCTTCACATGAGCGGGCCGTTTAGGACATCACTTATTCCTCCTTAAACCAGAGGTTTTATCAAAATATTTCACTTATCTTCAATATCCAGGACTTTACCGGAGACACAATTCCCATCTCAAATGCCCTCTATTCCAATGAACGCACTGAAAACATGTTTATCCTTTATGTCTTACAATTCCTATGACACAGGAATTCAATATCCATGGAGATACTGAAGCAAAAAAATGTAATCCTGAAATGGATGTTTTTCTGCCATATGTAAAATTTCTCTCAAATCTGTGACTATTTTTTATATGAAGGAAAAACAGAAGGACATAATAACCGTACGTCAAGCCCATGTTCCATGTACATTTTCATGTTCCCACTAGCTCCCCCACATACCATTATGGTCATATGAAAATGACTGAAAAATGCTACCACGTCTTGTTTTATTCTTAATAACTTCATATCCATTACCGGTAGAGACCTCAAATATTGGCACAAAATTAATAAAAGATTATATTTGAAGAAAAAATGATTGATACCTGTCACGACTCGGCTCAGAAGAGGTGACAAAAAGAAGGGCAGACCACACACAGATCTCATTAAGGACAAAGCAAATTTATTATCAAAGCAAAAACCACCAATAACTTAACAATTAGGCTGGTAGTCAGCAGTATCAGTAGTGCAGGCAAGGTATGGATGTGTGTTAGAGAAGTGTGGGGCTGTTGAAATGCAGTAACCAAAATCCTCATGAAACAAATGGTGGAGGCCTAAGGAAGAAAGAAACAGAAAAGAGGTGGAAGGAAAGGGAAAGCAAGAGAGGAAAGGGGAAGGGGCGAGAGGAAGGAAGAGGAAGGCTTAAATACACCTGGAGATCAGAGCACCCAGGTGCCCAACATCAACCAGGACGGCCCTCCCACTCTGACACCCAACTGCACCCAACACAAATACAGAGCGGAGGCCGTCACATACCATATGAGTACAAAACAATGGGTTTATAGTATCATCCTCATTTAGGAATTTTGCACTTTTTTCCAAGTCTAGAGCCTTATAAAAGTAAAATGGAATGCAGTACATAATGCAGTACAGGCCTTTAATGGTTTTGACACACAGAACACATTTCTCTTCCATCCTACAAAGTTTGGTGAGGCTAGGAACAACACTTATCAAGATATTAATGCCAGACATGGTCTGCCGGGTTAATGCGGTTTTGGGGCTATAAGAGTGAAATAATATGAAGAGCTGAAAAAATATGAAAACAGGATTTGAACAGAAATACTTTACAGGCCTAGGTCTTGGGACTCATTCATGATATAGACAAGGTTTGAACAAAATCTGAGATGGAGCTGCAACAACCTTATCTGATTTGACAAGGACTGACCCATACATATATACACACACGCACACACACACACACACACACACACACACGTCTATATATACACATATGTGCATATCTATCTATCTATCTATCTATATATATATAGCAGTTTTACTCAAAGGTTATTCAACAGTATAGGTCAGTGGGAGGAACTGTGGAGAACGCAGACTTTTATCTGACACTCTGTGACGCTCCTCACCAGGGCAGAGACAAAGAGAAATTACTACATCTACACCGGAGCTTGTGAGCGATCAACTAACTGAAGCAGTATAGATCATTGTTCAGCAGAAACAAGCGTGTGGCTACAGACACTTCTGAAGGACTACAGTGAGTGTAGTCTACCCCTGTTACACTACCCCCAACACAGAGCCCTTCTGCATTAACTCAGCATTAGTGACATTAGAATAGAGTTAACAGAAAGAGATCAGTCTCTGACCCATGTAATGAGCAGGGACAGCTCAGCCTGTGTGAGCAGCTGCCTTCACTGTTGTATCACATTCATCATTAGACACTTGATGAGGAGCAGGGTCTTAGAATTGGCGTTTTTGTCTTGCGTCGCGTTGGGGTTTTTTCCAGTGGGGGTCGGGGTCTCTGCTGGGCCTTCTCCTGGGTTCTCCACTCTGTCCTCTGCTTTAGTGAGTGTAACTTCATTTTTGAAGTGTTGCAACCATTCAGGAGTCCTGACACTGATGCATGGCTAGTTGATCATGATGCAAGACCTTGTCTCTCAGCCATTGTGGTTGAGTTCTCTACCCCTTGATCCAGCATATCCCCATCAGGATAGTTCTGTGTTGTATGCTTGATGTGCCTCACTGCCAAGGTCACCATATCATCACCGTATCATCAGCAGACGCAGCCATTGTAGACTTCACTCCAGTCTGCTGCTGGACGCCCGGTGCATTGAACCAGTAAAGTGGGAGCAGAAGTGGTGGGTCAAGCTATTTATTGGTTGTTATAAAAGAACTCAGAATGACGAGAGATAAAGTCAGAATGACGAGAAATAAAGTCAGAATGGCAAGAAAAAAAAAAGTCAGAATTGTGAGAAATGAATTTGCAATTCCTTGAAATAAAATTGGAGCTGGAAGAAATAAAGTTGGAATTCCGTGAAATAAAGTCGGAATTCCGCGAAATAAAGTCGCAGTTAAGCAAACTTTTTCTTTTTTTAATGTGGCTGAAATTGGCTTCCATAGATTTCTGTGTGCACACAGCCCTGCAGTCTCATGCCCTTTTTTGGGGATTGGTGGGGCGTTTACCTATGCTAATTTGGAGCAACTGGCACGCGCTTTCAATTTACGAGGACAATGGGATTCCTCGTAAATTGTAAATTGAAAGAACACATCGAACCTTAAGAGACATCAACAGCAGCAACATCCAGACCTCTATGCACCGGTAAGGGTCAATTCATATAATGTTAGCTAATGTTACCTAGACGGGGTTTTTAGCTACTGTATTAACATAGCTAGCTGACTCTAACTTGTAAAATGTTATCCTGTCGATACAGCTAGCTGCTACATTCTAAAGTGAACTGAACTTAATCACTGAACTAGCTTGGTCACTATCAGGAATGTCTGCTAAATTGTAAATTGTAAATTATTATTAGTAGTAGCAGTAGTAGTAGTAGTAGTACCATTATTATTATTATTATTATTATTATTATTATTATTATTTCTAGATAATATAATAGACTAATCATTAGCTAGCTAGTGAGCTAACAGCAGATTATTAACAGCTAGCAAAACGGGATCGTAAATTTGCTCCCTGCTCAGTTGTAGCAAAGATAATTCGTTTGTCTGACTAACATGACGGAATCCAAGTTTGCTGGATAGTCAGCTAGTCGTGTTGTTTGATTGCAGAGCTGAACACTGAGGTTAAATGTTTATATGAGTGTGGTGAAAGATGAGCACTGGCAATGGAAAAATAGGAACGTAGGCTAATTTTAATAGGAACGTAGGCTAATTTTAATAGGAACGTAGGCTAATCTTAAAAGGAGTGGGCTGGCCGTTAAGATTTTTTTTATGTTTTATGGTATAATTGTAGTTATGTTCTTATTCAGTGTTGACTTCAATTATAGTTTGAACATAATCAGTGACAATGACAATTTATATTCTGTTGTAATCATGACAAAAACAAAACCCTAAATTTGTTATCATATAGCAGTGGTCACATTGATTATGTGGTCATATGGCACGTTATCAACACGCTCATGATTTGTTTTGTCCTTCAGATCATCTCATCAGAAAAATCCTGTTCCAAAGAGCAATGAATGAAACAAACAACATTACCTGAATCCTTCTCCTCAGTAACTGAATATAGGGTTAGGGTTAGGGTTAGATTACATTACCTGAATCCTTCTCCTCAGTAACTGAATATAGGGTTAGGGTTAGGGTTAGATTACATTACCTGAATCCTTCTCCTCAGTAACTGAATATAGGGTTAGGGTTAGGGTTAGATTACATTACCTGAATCCTTCTCCTCAGTAACTGAATATATGCATGTAACAACAGAGCAACATACAAGAGAAGATTTCCATGATATGAAAAAAGTCTTTGACAGAAGATTCAGTGTGCCAGAGAAGAAGAAGATAAGCAACCTTGAACATTTACCTTTACCCTTTTCAACCGTGCTGACAGATTGTTAGAAGAAAAGAATCACAAACTGATTTCTGGCCTGGCTGGTGCCTGGAGGGTGATGATCGGATTAGACGTTTGGACAAAGAGGGGGATGATGGCTTCTGTTCTTACCATCAGTGCTTGTCTCTACTGTCCCACAGAAAATAAGACAACGGCATGTACTTCTGTCATGACAACAAATCGCCCATCCCCACACGGGTGACTCCATCAAGGTACATGTGGACCGTTGTCTCTTTGAGTGGAAGATCCCAACACTGAAAGTTCTTACCGTGATTAGTGTCAATGGAAGCAATATGGCGGTGGCATTCAGAAGACCGTTGGAAGTGGAACAGAGTGGTTCAAATAATGATGACAGTGAATTAGATTCAGAGACAGAAGCAAGCTGGGGAGTAGAGGATGATCATGTCTGTGAAAACCTTAACCGAACTCCCTGTGTGGTCCGTACACTTCAGCTCGTAGTGAACATTTTCCACAAGGAGTCCAATCTAAGCCATTTACTGGACAAAGTTCGCACCATTGCGAGAAGGTTCAAGAGATCATCAAAGGCAACAGAGAAACCCCTGGAAGCCTGTGGACCGTGTGCAATCCTAGAGTGCCCGACAAGGTGGAGTAGCACCTTTAACCTGTTGGAACACTTCATCCAGGTGAAGCCCAGCCTGTGCCTCCTGGCTGACCTGGGAGGCTGGGACTTTCTCATGCCCAATGAGTGGCAGAGGTTGAGCGTCGAAAGACTTACTTTTTCCTTTTGCAGAACATACAGCGACACTCTAGAGTGACACAATGTCACAGTCACTGGTGATCCCAGCTCTGCAGGGTTAGGGTTAGGGTTAGGGTTACCACCTTGTTGCCCTGTCAAACAAACTGAAAAAACCCCAGGAGAAACGTTTTAGACACTTTGTAGATCCAGTGTCAGAACATTTCCATCCACTGGCAGCCTCTGCTTATTGTGTTAATGCGACTGGAGCAAGTGAGACTCTTGCACAGAATGAAGATGAGGAAGTCCAGGTGCTTTTGAAGTCAGCAGAAGACTACATCATCTGTGCTCCTCAAGAGCAGACATCTGAGGTGACTCCTCCATCACCCCCCCAGGTTCCTGTTCCACTCCAAGTCCAAACCAAAGCAGTGCACAAGCCCCAAGGCGTGCATTAAACATGAACGGATGAAATATAAACATTTGCTGTCCCAGAGCTGGGCAGAGGACAGTGGCTTTGCTTTCTGGAAAACACAGAGCAGCGAAATCTTTCCATTGCTCAAGCCCTTTTCCCTGGACCTGGTCTCAGTGCCAGCATCACAAGCCTTTACAGAAACAGTTTTCAGTGTCACAGCTGACCTCAGTACAGGGAAGCAGGATTCACCTTGAACAAAACACCTTTATGAAAATGTATAAAAATAAATGAGAACTATCCATTTACCATGTCCGCAACTTATGTTTTGAGTTTATGCCATTTATCATATCAATACTGACATAGGTTTTGTTACATGGTAAAGGGATTTTTTTATGTTTTATAGAACTCATTTACTTGTTAGAAGAACATTGTTTTTGCTGTTTTAAAAAGAAAATAAATGAATATGACATTATTTCACTGTGTCCAGACCAGTATTTTGTATTCATTAAAACTCATAAATGTTTTTGACATTGTGCGCTGAAGATTTGACTTTGTAAGTTAGTCCTTTTCTAAAGTCGCCTTCATGTTAATGTAGTGTTCAATATGTTTTAGTACATTTTAAAATCTCAGTGTTTCTGTTACAATCACAACCACCCTGTTGTGTAGTGGTGCTAATTGTTGTAATTCTAATCTACAGTTAAAGAATTGTTACAATGTGACAAATGTAATTTCATCAACTAAAATTATATTATTTTCGTTGATTAAAATGATGTGTCATTTTAGTCCGTGGGCAATTGACAAAATTGAATCAGTATGACATGACTAATATCTGACTAAAGTTAAAGGACTCAAAAGATTGAGTATGACTAAATTTAAATAATGTGTGAAAATTAACACTGTGTGTGTGTGTGTGAGAGAGAAAGAGAGAGAGAGGCCAGAAACTCTGATGATCTTAGATGAGACGTTTTATTCGTACTGTCAGCTAATACTGCATCTCATGATCACGATCTGACATTGCCTTCATTGGCTCTTCTGCTCTGTGCCAGGGCCATACGGTACTGCCTTTGAATAGGGAACAGTTCTGTCCATTAGTTTGTGTCATTGTTTCGTTAAGCAGAAAACACTGTGTCATGTGTGGACCTAACCATACAAAGGCTGAACATGGTAGTGGACTATTACTCACAGTATTAAGTTTTGAGAGGCCCAATATTGTATTCTTTCATAGTGCCCAAATTCTAGTGGCACCCCTGGCTATCGCTGTTGCTATCGCCAACAAAAAAAGTTTATACTTCATTTTTGCTTTGTCGAGGCTTACCTTATTGATGGTAATATCTCAATATCCTATCAGCTGTTCGATTAGCTTGGGGATGAGCACCTGTCACACACCAATCACACAAACATTCATCCAAACTCTGATTGTTGGCTGATTGTTGATACGGTGATGATATGGTCATTACCTTTCCATTTGAGATCAAGTCACCTCTGTTTTTGTTTTTGTTTTGTTTTGTTTTTTTGGTTTTTTTTGTCAGCACACAGAACTCTCACCATTGTTTTTACATTTGTTCTGACATATCACCTAAATGCCCTTTTACGTTCATTCAGCTGAGGCCACTCAGCACCTAAGCATTTCTACGGTAGGGAAAACCCTGACCCTAACCCTGACCCTCTGTCTATACCTATCTATATGTGCTTGTGTTTGTGGTCTGGCTGGTGAATTAGTTTTGGAACTTCCTCAGCAAATTAGTCTGAGAATTGACGCGAGAATTGACGTGTGTGTGTGTGTGTATATAAGTGTGTGCGCATGTGTATGTCTGTGTGTGTATATAAGTGTGTGCGCATGTGTGTGTCTGTGTGTATATATAAGTGTGTGTGTCTGTGTCTGTGTGTGTATATAAGTGTGTGTGTGTATATAAGTGTGGGTGTCTGTGTGTGTGTGCGTGTGTGTGCTGTATGTGTCTGTGTGTGTATATAAGTGTGTGTGCGTGTGTGTGTCTGTGTGCTGTATGTGTCTGTGTGTGTATATAAGTGTGTGTGTGTGTGCTGTATGTGTCTGTGTGTTCATATAAGTGTGCATGCATGTGTGTGTCTGTGTGTGTATATAAGTGTGTGTGCTGTGTGTGTCTGTGTGTGTATATAGGTGTGTGTGTGTGTGTGTATATAAGTGTGTGTGTGCGTGTTTGTGCGCGTGTGTGTATCTGTGTGTGCTGTATGTGTCTGTGTGTGTATATAGGTGTGTGTGTGTGTATATAAGTGTGTGTGTGCGTGTTTGTGCGCGTGTGTGTATCTGTGTGTGCTGTATGTGTCTGTGTGTATATAAGTGTGTGTGTGTGTGTGTGTGTGTGTGTGCGCTGTATGTGTCTGTGTGTGTGTATATAGGTGTGTGTGTGTATATAAGTGTGTGCGTGTGTGTGTGCGCGCGTGCGCTGTATGTGTCTGTCTGTGTATATAGGTGTGTGCGCTGTGTGTGTGTGTGTGTGTGTGTGTGTGCGTGTGTATGTGTGTATAGGCGTGTGTGTGTGAGAGCTGCAAGTGTAGCACAGTGCCTGTTTCTGCTAGCCTGCTCTCTGGGGGAAAGGTAAAAGGTCAAAGTTCAGGAAGGCTTTGATGAGTGACATTATTGATAGCTGAAAATAGACACTGACATCAGTCGGTCCTTCCCTTTCTCTCTCTCTCTCTCTCTCTCTCTCTCTCTCTCTCTCTCTCTCTGTCTGTCACTGTATGTCAGTGAATATGTTCACTCTTCCTTTTTCCTGTGTTTGGTGACATAGTGGGGACATAAGCTGGTTGCTCAGCTGTAACATGAAGACACTTAATGATTTCTTTTCTTTCACACACACAACTCTCCATCCTTGACTCTGTGCTCTGCTCCAGTATGCCAACTGTATCTACGCTCAGATGGCTATAGGAACCCAACATCTGTTTGTTGTATTGTCTGCACCCTATCACCAGCCTGCACACACACACACACACACACAGGCCTCTCTCACAATGACCAATCTTACATTTATTTACAGCATTTCCATTATTCAATAATGCATATTATAGAATAGCATATTAGTCTGTAGCATAGTAGCATGTTTTTGACTGTGACTCATCATTTATTTACTTTCTTGTTTATCATTTATGATAAACTGTGTATCTAACTAATATACAAAATCCAGTCCTGCTCACCTCTTTGCTTTGTTTAAATTAATAAAATTAGTTTAACCACAGGAATGGTTCTGTTTCCATGGTGACATGCAGTGTTCTGAGTGATAAGTGGAGTGCTTGTAAAATTTAAAATGAACAGTGTTGTGTCAAGAGTTTTTCACAGAGAAATTCTGTTCTGAAGGATGAGTTAAAAGAGTCCTAAATAACGATAGAGCATGTCATCTCCTCTATGTCCTGTAGATCCTCTATGTCCTGTAGATCTTCTATGTCCTGTAGATCTTCTATGTCCTGCCACTGACACTGAGCTGATGGGTTTCAGACTATCGTGGCCACAGAGGGAATTTTTTTACTCATAATTAAGAGGGTTTGATTGTTTTGAGACTTGATTTCCCACAGGAAATGAACGAAGCTACACTCTCCCCATGTGCATGTGCTGATGTAGGTGTAGGTAGGAGTGTGTGTATGTTAGAGAGAATGTTGAGTCTGTGTGTGTGTGTGTGTGGGTGAGTGCGTGTGGGTGTGTGTGTACGTGTGTGTGTGTGTGTGTGTGTGTGTGTGTGTCTGTGGGTGCGTGTGTGTGTGTGTGTGTGTGAGTGGGTGCGTGTGCATGCACGCTTACATGTGTATGAATGTGTGTGTGTGTGTGTGTGTGTGTGTGTGTGAGTGTATGAATATGTTTCTGTGTATCCAGACCACAGTTTTTCAGTAAGGTTCAAGTTCTGACTGAGATGGCCATTGCAAGACATTGATTTTGTGTTTTCCTAAAACTGTTTCCCTGTTGACTACCTCTGCCAAGCAGCTTACGGTTTCGCTGCAGTTTGTGTGTCTGCCTGTTTGTTAGGGTTAGGGTTAGGGTTAGGGTTAGCAGGATTCCGTAAAAAGTACTGGGCCAATTTTCATAAAACTTGGTGGAACAGTGTAGCATGGGCCAAGGAGGAAGCCATTCAATTTTGGAGTGGAGACACGGGGTGGATTCACGTATTAGTTTCCACTTTGGTTAACATTGCGAGAATGAACTTCATCGTAATCTCCGTCGTAATTATAGTGAATGGTGTGCTACACATACAACAAAACATAACAGCCACCTCAAGCATCCCTGTACAAGCAGGTATGTAAGGTATGTAAGAAATAAGCCATGTCTAAATTATCCTTACTGTCCATTTTCCAAGTCGATCTGACCAAAATAAGCCTACTTAAAGGTTGTTGTGGGCTAGCATAACACGCGTATAATCACTAATCATTTCTCAAAATAAATTAGCTTTCATAATCATCCATTCTGACTTTTTTGTTCTAATAGTTTTGGAAGTCTATTCAGACATATGTAGTGGTTGCGGCTGCAGATTTGAATATCACAGAGGAGTGGACTGTTGGCCTTGGCGGAGTTCTGCGCTCTCCGACTGCACATCTAGTTTTGATGTATGTTTCGACCTCCTGACAGAGCCAACCAGGTTTTGCATTGGTACTTAATAATAATAAATGTATTATTATTATTTTATTATTATTACTTTGTGACATTCAGACATTCAGTCGGTTTTGTTCCGTGTTGGTCTCATCTGAGCACAACACACTCTGTCTGACCAGAACACACAGCTCCAGTCCTGGTTCCAGTAATGCTGGGCAACATTCAGGTGCTGCATTTTACGGGTTGTGCTCAGTGATGTAACCCTTCCACGGAGCCTGTTGACACGGAGATGGCGTCAGAGGACGCTGTTTGTGGTGGCAGTACATACATGAAGTATGTATTTGAAACTGTCCCAGACTCCTGAAGCTCTCTGATTACTGCCCTGACTGTGCTTAGGGGTATTTTCAACCGTTGATTTATGTTTTTATATTTGTTACCTGATATGTGTCGGTCAACAACTGTCTGCCTCTTCTCAGCTGAGAGCTCTTTGCTTTGACCCATGGTCATGTATGACAGAGGGATTTTACGAGCCTGTATCCTCATATTTATTCCTCAGGGAGAGCATCACAGTTTCAGGAGATTTAGACCAACCGGAATGCATAGAATTTCAACAGATGCTACTTTGATTGCTTTTATTCTAAATATTCAGATATATTTAGAGATGCCAATAATGCATGTATTGGAGGTACATGAATGTATGTAGATCAGAGAGCAAATCTGTCAGATTTAAATCTGTCAGAGTCGGTGTAGTGGATGTGTGGGCTGCCAGACCCATTAAAATGCTGTGCCGGTGCCCACTCCAAATTCTGCCTTAGGATATAAATATAGATTTCTCTTTTTACCTTTTTACCATCTCATACAGGCACCGGTCCAGAGCACACTCACAAGCTCTAAGGACCCCTCTCGCTCTCTCTCTCTCGCTCTCTCTCCCTTCTCTCTAATGCATCTGAGAATGGAGCATGTACTAAAAGAAATCAAAAGGC
>NC_044495.1:272500-297500 GCF_902362185.1 Chanos chanos
GTATCTCTGAAGGGACTGTGGATTCTCTGTGTGTCTCTGAAGGGGCTGTGGATTCTCTGTGTTTCTCTGAAGGGGCTGTGGATTCTCTGTGTGTCTCTGAAGGGGCTGTGGATTCTCTGTGTATCTCTGTGTATTAGTACGCTCTGTCTCCGTGATGGCTTGGGACAGGTTTGCCCTTGCAGTCCTGTGGCCACTCGCAGATCTCTGCTGTCAGCCATGGGTTCTGGTCGACAAAGAGGGGAAAAGACAGAAGAGAAAAAAAGACATTGAGTGTTGGCTCGACTTTAACTGCCCCCCTCCCTCTCCTCCCTCGCATCAGCAGCCCCTCCCCTACCCTGACACCACACTGCTGTTTTAAAGTAAGTCAATTATATCACTAAACATTTTAGAATGATGGTGGGATGGCTCACATTCTCATTTTGCCTTTAGATGTCACAGGGAACAACTACATTTTCATTCGTCAGGTGGCTGAATGACATCACACTGCAGGCTCTTCAGCCAGGATCCGTTTGGCTCTGTACTGTAGCTTTAGGAGTCATACCGCAGTGTCACTGACAACATAAGGCTGAGTGTGGGAACTACAGGGGTGTCTCCCTCCTGTCAACTGCCCATATTCTCTCCAACTGACCCCGCCTCTGATCAGAAAAAATCCTCCCACATTCCCAGTCTGGCAGGAGCTGAATTCTGGTTGAAAACTGGGTGAAAAATTGGAGTGGCAGATTGTGTTCATGGATGATGCCCTGAGAAATACACCAGAATGCTGAGGATGCTCCATGACCACAAGTCACTGACTGTTCTCAGCAGCAGTAACAGCGACCACAACCTTTGAAGGTGGAGACCAGAGCCCAACAGGGGCGTGTCATATCTCCCACCCTGATTCTCACTTTCTTTACAGTCCTTCTCCATCTCATCAGCCCAAACCTGCCACAGTCCTTTAACACACACTGTCTGTTAACACACACTGTCTGTTAACACACACTGTCTATTAACACACACTGTCTATTAACACATACTGTCTATTAACACACTCTCTTTATAAACACACACTGTCTTTATTAACACACGGTCTTTATTAACACACTGTCCATACAAACACACTGTTTATATAAACACACTGTCTATATAAACACACTGTTTATATAAACACGCTGTCCATATAAACACACTGTTTATATAAACACGCTGTCCATATAAACACACTGTTTATATAAACACGCTGTCTTTAAAAGCACACTTTATATAAACACACTCTGTCTTTGTTAATGCACACTGTCTATATAAACACACCGTCTATATAAACACACATGGTCTTTATTAACACACTGTCTGTATTAACATGTACTGTATTTAATAACACACTATCTTTATTAACACACACTGTGTCTGTTAATATCATGTTTAGGTCATGCCTCTAGATTCTATCAGACACCTCAGATTGCCTGTCTCACCTACAGCCCGCGTTCCATTTATTTTGTTGGATCATTTTTAGTGGTGTCTCCACATCACTTTTCAGATTCAGCAGCTTTTAGACTTTTAAACAAACACAAGTTATTTAAAATGGACAGGCTCCGCCTCCTGTCCTGCAGGACACACCCACACGTCCATGCCCAGCAGCTCGCTATAGCAACGGTGTTACAAAGAGTTTGAAAAGCTGATCCATATTTGTCACTGAAAACTCACTTATTCCTGTGTGTGTGTCACTGGCAGTATTACACAGTCAAGCTGATAGGCACACACACAAACAACAGTCCCAACTATGTCAAGGGCATCTCCCATGGCAACCCCCCAGGGAACGGTTTCCACACACAGACTGTCTGAAGGTGAGATGTTAGTCACTGAGGGAAGGAGTGAGAGTAGGGTGTGGCAGACAAACAGTTTGAGCAAGAGAACGAGAGAAAGAAAGATGTTTGGCATGAGAGGTGAGGGAAAGAGAGAAAATGAAAAAAAAAAGATCTACTCTTCTAATCAGTTTTCATCTTTAAGACCTTTTGATTTTTATGAGGTAGTGTTACAGGTTACGGATGTTTCGTAATAACCTACATTTTAGTGGCTAATGTTGAGGTTTTGCTCAATCGTTACTGTTCATTACACAGTCAAACTGATTTGAGGTTGTTGTCATTGTAACTGATTTGAGGTTGTCATTCTTTCATAACCTAGGTGTCCATTATATTTGAATTATATTTAGAGTTCAAGAAAATCCACTGTTAAAAAGACAAGTTTTTTCTTAAAAGTTCAGTGAATGCATGATGTTTCCAAAGTCAGTAAGTAATCATATTAAATAATCGTGATCTCAATATTGACCAGAATAATTGTCATTTTTGCCATAATCGAGCAGCCCTAGCAGTCAGTAGGGAAACCCACATGTTTGACTTTTGTGAGCTTATGTTTTGCACCTGCAGACAGTTCACTGTATAAGCTCTTTAGTCGGGTTTTGCCGCAGTCCTCTGACAGGGCATGTCAGAGTCAGGTTCTAAATATGACAGTGGTTTGTTGGAGCCGACATCGTCACTACTGAAACTGGCTCCCGCAGTCTGAGTTTAGCAGTGTAGTTCTCTGACTGCATGCCTTACTGCACAGCTTGCAGCTGAAGGTGAACATGCTGCAGATAAGGACATGTGTTGCTAGCAGCTGATTCTTTAGAGCTAATAAAGTGATTTGGGGGTGAAAGTGAACATGTATTGTTGAGCTTATGATGTCAAAACAGAATCAGAATCAGTCTTTTTTTGCATTTACCAGCTGCACTCTGTATGACGGAGGAGACAGGGGGAGCAGTGAAATGATGAAGGCAGGCACATCTTACCCTAACCCTAACCCTCATATCAAAATCAGTGACTAACAAAACTTTCCACTTGCACTGAAGGTGAGGTTCAGCTGAGAATTGGGGGCTTGCTTGGAGGGTACATTCCAGCTTCTCTGAGAGTTCATTTATGATATGTTATCGACTCTTTGTGTGCCTTTACATGAAAGTTTCAAAAATTCATTTATTTCGAGTTGCTGTTTACATTTATACTGAAGGTTTGACAATGTGTGTGTGACTTTTTTCTTACTTATTTCATTAATATGTGCGCAATATTTTAATGTTTATGGTTTGCTACAATTCATAATAAAACTTTAAGGTAAATATTTTTAGAGCCGTTTTTGATATTGTTATGTATATTGCTATTGTAAAAATGTCCAGAAATTCTTTGATGTTATTTGAAGGAACAGTATAGGTTGTTTGTTGTACAGTATGTTCTGTGTTGTGAGGCGTGTTGTGTGTTGTAGGATTCTGCGATGTTAATGATGTTAAGGGCTGGATTCACTAAGCATGAAAAAATGTTTGCAACTTTAACAGTATGACAGTGGTCAGGTTAAAACAGCTGCATGAATTTGTTTCGGAAAATACAACTTTGAAATTTTGGCAGTTTTGAAGGTTCCAGAGAATCCCTGGGATTCCTGTTCATTCTAGTCAGTGTTACTGGTCAGGACAAGGTGTCAGTGGGTCATGAAAAAGCATTGAATCATTTTAGCAGAAATAAAGGCCTTAAATGGCATTTTAAGTCTCAAATACAATTCCCAGAGATCTCCAATAATGTCCTCGTTACAGCCTTATGGTTGTGACCAACTGTTTCTGGGAACAAAAAACAAGGCAATGTTTCGGGCTTCTCTGCTTTGGACTTAGACTTATACTGTTTTTATTGTCATGTCCACATATGCATGACTCATACATACAGCATGTCCACATATGCATGACTCATACATACAGCATGTCCACATATGCATGACTCATACATACAGCATGTCCACATATGCATGACTCATACATACAGCATGTCCACATATGCATGACTCATACATACAGCATGTCCACATATGCATGTCTCATACATACAGCATGTCCACATATGCATGACTCATACATACAGCATGTCCACATATGCATGACTCATACATACAGCATGTCCACATATGCATGACTCATACATACAGCATGTCCACATATGCATGACTCATACATACAGGGAAACGAGACTGCGGTTCACAGGGACCACAGTGCTACATAATAAATAACGCACAATAAATATTAAAAACAAAAATAAAACTACAAAAAGTACTACGTAAAACCCTGTACAATATACAATATTCAATACAGTATACGATACAGTATACAAAATGGTGAACAATATACAAAATACAGTGGTCCCTCGCTATAACGCGGTTCACCTTTCGCGGCCTCGCAGTTTCGCGGATTTTTTTAGTGCAATTTTGCATGCTTTTTTTTACAGCGCATTGTGTTCTGTGTCCTGATTAGCGCATTGTGTTCTGCATCCTGATTGGCTGTAGACCATTGTCAATCAATCTCCTCCGTGCCGTGTCTCCTGTACAGTACAGAATGCGTTCAGCTTGCCAAATTTACATAAATCTTCGATCGCTAGCAGTGTGACTCTGAAGTGCTGTACTGTATGTTTGCAAGTTTTCTCCCCAACAAACCCCACAATGTCGACAAAACGTTCTGCACCGTCAAAGGCACCTGCGGTAGCGCCCAAAAGGCAGAGGAAGATGCTAACCATCGCACAAAAAGTTGGACTTCTGGACATGCTAAAGGAAGTTTTACAGCCTTAAAACATCTATAATAATTGTAAAAAATAAAGCTGACTACTTCGCGGATTTCGCCTATTTCGGGTTATTTTTAGAATGTAAGTCCCGCAGTTAACGAGGGACCACTGTATGCAAAAAATCCTGTACATACATACTGTACAACAAATGCCACTATACACATTACACATTATTTTCACAAGCCTAGACATAACAAGCACACCTGACACAGACAGTGAGTTACTAGCAGCAAATAGTTGTGCAGGTAGGTGAGTTGTTTGGGGTGACAGTGCAGTTTACTGTGCAAAAGGCAGAATGTCAGAAAGTCACGGTGTGGAAGTTCTGAGTGTTAAGGCTGTTGAGGAACCTCACAGCATGAGGAAAGAAACTGTTCCATAGTCTGGTGGAGGCAGCACGGATGCTCCGGTACCTCCTGCCAGAGGGAGGGAGGGTAAAGTGAAGGGTGGGGTCCTTCACTATGCTGAGCGCCCTCTGGGTGCACTGTGCATCGTAGATATCCTGGATGGATGGGAGAGCAGTTCCTATGATCTTTCCAGCTGTCTTCACTATCCAATGTAGGGACTGGCAGTAGAAGACCTTGCAGTTCCCATGCCAGACAGTGATACAGCTGGTCAGAATGCTCTCTATGGTGTCTCTGTAGAATGTGGTGAGGATGGATGGGGGCAGACTTGCCTTCTTCAGGCGCCGCAGGAAGTGGAGAAGCTGCTGGACCTTCTTGGAGAGCGCAGTGACATGTGAGGACCAGGAGAGGTCCACTGTGATGTGCACTCCCAAGAACTTAGCGCTGCTGACTCTCTCAGCTGGCCCAGCTTTCCTATCAGGTGTTGAGGTATGATTGTGTTAAAAACTGAGCTGAAGTCAGTTAACAGCATCAATGAACATAGCTGTTCTTTCTCTCCAGGTGGGACAGGGCTGGGTGGAGGGCAAAGCATATGGCATCTTCTATGGAGCGGTTAGCGCAGTATGCAAACTGGAGGGGGTCCAGTGTGGAGGGCAGGCTGGACTTGATGTGCTTCATGACCAGCCTCTCAAAGCACTTCATGATGATGGGAGTCAGCACAATGGGGCAGTAGTCATTGTGGCAGGATAAGGGGGACTACTTTGGCACTAGTATGATGGTAGTAGACTTGAAACACCTGGGCATGACTGCCTGTGACAGCGAGATGTTGAAGATGTCAGTGAGGACATCTGCCAGCTACTCAGCACAATTTTGGTACCCATGGTTATGTCAATATAGAATGTCTAATTACCAAAATTCCAGAACAACACATTTGTGACCGTAGGCTGTGTGGACCACTCAGACGCGATCACATATTTGTGACCATTGGTGTCAAGGTAGCTACTAGCCGGTGGTAGGCGTCTGCTGCAATCAGAGCAAGTGTAATGTTAACTAGCGATGGCACATGACGTGCAGTGATGCTTCTGTTGCTTGTAACGTCCATTTTGGAGCACCAGAGGGCAAATATTTCAATGAGGCACCGAAATCTGCGTTACGATTCGGTCTGGTACGGGTTTAGTAGCCAACCCCAGAAGCATAGTGTGAGTGTAGTGTAGTATAGGGTTGAATGTTAGTGTAGTGTAGGGGTGAGGGTAGTGTAGTATAGGGTTGAGTGTTAGTGTAGTGTAAGGGTGAGTGTAGTGTAGTATGGGGTTGAGTGTTAGTGTAGTGTAGGGGTGAGTGTAGTGTAGTATGGGGTTGAGTGTTAATGTAGTGTAGGGGTGAGTGTAGTGTAGTATGGGGTTGAATGTTAGTGTAGTGTAAGGGTGAGTGTAGTGTAGTAAGGGGTTGAGTGTTAGTGTAGTGTAGGGGTGAGTGTAGTGTAGTATGGGGTTGAGTGTTAGTGTAGTATAGGGGTGAGTGTAGTGTAGTATAGGGTTGAGTGTTAATGTAGTGTAGGGGTGAGTGTAGTGTAGTATGGGGTTGAGTGTTAATGTGTAGTATGGGGTTGAGTGTTAGTGTAGTATAGGGGTGAGTGTAGTGTAGTATAGGGTTGAGTGTTAATGTAGTGTAGGGGTGAGTGTAGTGTAGTATGGGGTTGAATGTTAGTGTAGTGTAGGGGTGAGTGTAGTGTAGTATAGGGTTGAATGTTAGTGTAGTGTAGGGGTGAGTGTAGTGTAGTATGGGGTTGAGTGTTGATGTAGTGTAGGGGTGAGTGGAGTGTAGTATAGGGTTGAATGTTAGTGTAGTGTAGGGGTGAGGGTAGTGTAGTATGGGATTGAGTGTTAATGTAGTGTAGGGGTGAGGGTAGTGTAGTATGGGGTTGAATGTTAGTGTAGTATAGGGGTGAGTGTAGTGTAGTATGGGGTTGAGTGTTAGTGTAGTGTAAGGGTGAGTGTAGTGTAGTATAAGGTTGAGTGTTAGTGTAGTGTAGGGGTGAGTGTAGTGTAGTATAGCGTTGAGTGTTAGTGTAGTGTAGGGGTGAGTGGAGTGTAGTATGGGGTTGAGTGTTAATGTAGTGTAAGGGTGAGTGTAATGTAGTGTAGGGGTGAGTGTAGTGTAGTATAGGGTTGAGTGTTAGTGTAGTGTAGGGGTGAGTGTAGTGTAGTATGGGGTTGAGTGTTAATGTAGTGTAAGGGTGAGTGTAGTGTAGTATTGGGTTGAGTGTTAATGTAGTGTAAGGGTGAGTGTAGTGTAGTATGGGGTGGAGTGTTAATGTAGTGTAAGGGTGAGTGTAGTGTAGTATGGGGTTGAGTGTTAGTGTAGTGTAAGGGTGAGTGTAGTGTAGTATGGGGTTGAGTGTTAATGTAGTGTAGGGGTGAGTGTAGTGTAGTATAGGGTTGAGTGTTAGTGTAGTGTAGGGGTGAGTGTAGTGTAGTATGGGGTTGAGTGTTAATGTAGTGTAAGGGTGAGTGTAGTGTAGTATGGGGTTGAGTGTTAATGTAGTGTAAGGGTGAGTGTAGTGTAGTATGGGGTTGAGTGTTAATGTAGTGTAGGGGTGAGTGTAGTGTAGTATGGGGTTGAGTGTTAGTGTAGTGTAGGGGTGAGTGTAGTGTAGTATGGGGTTGAATGTTAATGTAGTGTAGGGGTGAGTGTAGTGTAGTATGGGGTGGAGTGTTAATGTAGTGTAAGGGTGAGTGTAGTGTAGTATGGGGTTGAGTGTTAGTGTAGTGTAAGGGTGAGTGTAGTGTAGTATGGGGTTGAGTGTTAGTGTAGTGTAGGGGTGAGTGTAGTGTAGTATAGGGTTGAGTGTTAGTGTAGTGTAGGGGTGAGTGTAGTGTAGTATGGGGTTGAGTGTTAGTGTAGTGTAGGGGTGAGTGGAGTGTAGTATGGGGTTGAATGTTAGTGTAGTATAGGGGTGAGGGTAGTGTAGTATAGGGTTGAATGTTAGTGTAGTGTAGGGGTGAGGGTAGTGTAGTATGGGGTTGAGTGTTAATGTAGTGTAGGGGTGAGTGTAGTGTAGTATGGGGTTGAGTGTTAATGTAGTGTAGGGGTAAGTGTAGTGTAGTATGGGGTTGAGTGTTAATGTAGTGTAGGGGTAGGTGTAGTGTAGTATGGGGTTGAGTGTTAGTGTAGTGTAGGGGTGAGTGTAGTGTAGTATGGGGTTGAATGTTAGTGTAGTGTAGGGGTGAGTGTAGTGTAGTATGGGGTTGAGTGTTAATGTAGTGTAGGGGTGAGTGTAGTGTAGTATAGGGTTGAATGTTAGTGTAGTGTAAGGGTGAGTGTAGTGTAGTATGGGGTTGAGTGTTAATGTAGTGTAGGGGTGAGTGTAGTGTAGTACAGGGTTGAATGTTAGTGTAGTGTAGGGGTGAGGGTAGTGTAGTATGGGGTTGAGTGTTAGTGTAGTGTAGGGGTGAGGGTAGTGTAGTATGGGGTTGAGTGTTAATGTAGTGTAAGGTTGAGTGTGAGTGTAGCGTAGGGTGAAGTGTCAGGTTGAATGTGAGTGTAGTGAAGGTCTGAGTTTGAGGGTAGGGCAGTGTATTCTGTCATCAGGAAAGTCATTCAAACCATGCTGGTGTCAGACTGCTTTCCTCTTTTCCCTTATAACAAATCATTAATCACTTCACAGGTGCCTGAGCATCAGTCAGGGTGTGACGAGTGACCCGTCACCCCTGTTTTTATTTTGTGATATGAGCATCGAAGACCTTCCAGATCATGAAATGCTTGTGTGTGTGAGTGTGTGTGTGAGTGTGTGTATTAGTGTGTGTATGAGTGAGAAGGAGAAAGAGGTAAAAATGTCTGACTGTTGCAGCTGTGACTGAGAGTGAGAAAAACAAGATGAACTGGACATTTTATTAAGATATCAGGGCCATGGTAAGATCGGAAATTGAATTTTGATTGGCTACTCTAAGAAAATGGAGTTTGGTCTCTAACTGCCTGACTGAGTCAGGGTGCGTGAAGGCCAGTCTGACGACAGGCAGTTCCTTTAATGAGGATGAAAGGTGAACAGACACGGGGATTTCCATACTGGAGCAGGGAGCAGTGTCAGATGACTGTTAGGGATGTAACGATACACTCAGCTCACGGTTCTGTTCGATTCACAATACCATGTTTAAGGTTCGATATTTTTAAGAAAATCAACTGATATGACACTGGAATGAAAACAGTGCTTTGTAACAAACGCCCTCCATACCTTTCAACAGAAAGGGCTACAAAACGCATTTAAAGGGCGGGGCAGACTACTGAAACTATACTAAATTTTGCTGCCAATGTTGTGGTCATGATTAAAAGAAAAATAGGATGTCCTCTTTCTAGGCACAGAAAGGCGTCACGTCCCTAACGGACATGTGACACTGCTCTCAGGTCCAGCACAGAAATCCTGTGTCTGTTCATCTTTCACTCCTCTCTGCGCTCTGCTCCAGTACAGCACATCATTTTAATGGGTGACCATTCCAGCATTAACAATGCTGAACTACTGTTGTCTTTTTGTACTATAAATCCAAAAGTGATGGCAGCTTGACCCTGGGGGGAATTCTTTGAAAGCTGGACAAAAATAAGTAGTCTTCAAACATTAAATAATATTAAATTGAATGGGTCTGTATCACATTAATAAGAAATTATGAAAATTGCACCTCAACACACAATGGTCAAATTTAGACACAAGTTAATGAGGTAACTCTCTGCACTTTTCAGAATTTCCATCGCTTTGGTTTTGCTTCATTGTACCAGGCTTTGTCAGTTAATTTGTCACCATTCTGCTGAATGATTGGAAAGCCAAAATGTTGCCTCACTTCTGATTTAATGGAGGATGGCGCATCCTCGACTTCAGTCTCAGCTCCATTCAATCTCGTTACGTTTCACGCTGACGCTGTTAGTCTGCCACCGAAACCTCTCCTGTCTGTCTATGACTGAAACATGTAAAACATGTAAAACGTGAGACCTTGATTGGAATGCGTGACGTATGACCGTGCACTGGTACCACAAGTAATGATACAGGTGACCACTTTCATTTTAGATATTTATTTACTACTGCTGATGAAGTGTAATTTTAGTGTTATATTTGGTGTTTGTATGCATGTGTACATCTAAGCATTTCAAATAAAATGTACGTTTAGTGATGATAATAATATAAAAATATAATTAGAGCTGACGACCAAAACAGTCCAACTTATACGATGTGAACCATCACGTTTTTGCACAGCGACATATCGTGCTACGATGAATCATTACACCCTTAACGAATGTGGACCTCAGTGGATCAGAGGAAACTTATCTTACTGCTGCTGAAAATTAACAAATTCAAATTAGCTGTAGAATAAACCCCAATTACCATGGTTTTAGATCTTTAAACATCCTGTGGTCTACACTGAAAGATTTTTTTGTGTTGACGTGTATTAATAATGCACCTCTGGAATTTGAAACATACTTATAAATAGTGTTTATTCTGACGCAGTTGACTTCACCAGATATTCCTGTGCGAGAATAATCTTTGTCAGACTATAAATTTTAGCTCTTCTCTTGACAGCTTACAGTTATGCTGGCAATGCAGAGCAGCCTATTTTCAACATAATAGATTTGATGAACTGGGTTTTGCAAATGCTGAGTTCCTCAGCATGTTTGAGAAAAACCGGAGTCAGCTCCATTACAGGATTAACAGTGTGCCAAAAGTGGAAGTCAGTTCTCAAACCCATAAATTCCCTCTGAGCTGCAAAACTCTGGCCCTCCAGGCTGGTATGAAACACAGCACAAGCCTGAGGAATGCATACACTACCTGATTGGCTGAGAAGCGTGCCGACTGCACATTTCTGATTGGCTGAGGATGTGTACACACTACATGTCTCTAATTGGTTGAGGAGTGAATACATATTTCTGGTTGGCTGAGGTGCATACATATTGTATGTCTCTAATTTGGTAAGGAGTGAACTCACTACATGTCTTTGATTGGCTGAGGAGTACACTCACTACATGTCTTTGATTGGCTGAAGAGTGCACTCACTACATGTCTTTCATTGGCTGAGGAGTGCACTCACTACATGTCTTTGATTGGCTGAGGAGTACACTCACTACATGTCTTTGATTGGCTGAGGAGTACACTCACTACATGTCTTTGATTGGCTGAGGAGTACACTCACTACATGTCTTTGATTGGCTGAGGAGTACACTCACTACATGTCTTTGATTGGCTGAGGAGTACACTCACTACATGTCTTTGATTGGCTGAGGAGTACACTCACTACATGTCTTTGATTGGCTGAGGAGTGCACTCACTACATGTCTTTGATTGGCTGAAGAGTGCACTCACTACATGTCTTTCATTGGCTGAGGAGTACACTCACTACATGTCTTTCATTGGCTGAGGAGTACACTCACTACATGTCTTTCATTGGCTGAGGAGTACACTCACTACATGTCTTTGATTGGCTGAGGAGTGCACTCACCTGGCAAACAGGTAAATATCAGCCTCTGATGTGGAAAACCAGCAGGACAGTGGACCTGGTGGACTACAGTTGCGTATCATTTCTGACTCTGTCTGAATCTGTGCATATGTATCTGTGTCTGTGTCTTTGTGTGAGAGAGAGTGTAAAACAAATAACACTGAATTCTTTGTTTAGGTGAAACACAGGGGACTGTGTAAAAAAACAGAACAGCGCAAGTGCATTAAAGCCTAAATATTTCAATACTTCTCCCACTAAAACAATGAACATATTAAATTTTCATATATGAACAAAGTCACAATTTTTTTTTCTCCAGTGAATGTCAACACCAAATATGAGATTAAAAATTCAAATTTTTTCTTCCGGATGTTCCCTGACATTTCGGTTTTTGTTTGTGTGTACATGCAGGTTTGAGTGGAGAACTGGAGAGCGAGTGGATATTTTTTTTTATTTAGGTGAAAACATCACACAGATACTCTCACCTCTTTTTGTGTCGATTCTCTGTGCATTCTCGTATTTTGCTTTCATGCGCGTCAGAATTACCACTGAGTAGTTTGGTCGTACTATTGTCATACTATTTTTGATGACCAAACCCCACTCCGCTACCAAACCCTATCACAGATTTACACGGGTGAGCAATATTCAAGGCAAACCCATCCATCCTGACTCACGCTGCAGACGCAGGCTCTGTGCTGCTTTAGAGTGAAATTGTTTGTTTCGTTTGAGAATCAGAGAATGTTTGTGTGTGTGTGTGTGTGTGTGTGTGTGTGCACGTGCCATTGAACAACTCTTAACCATTCTCACGAGCTTGTCTTGCACACAGTCACACAAAAATATCCTCTCTCCTTCTTCTTTCTCTCTCACACACACACAGCGAATTAATACTGGAGTGCCTGCTTTAGCTTTTGCATACTGACACACTGCCAATTACCCAGCATCAATAAGACACACAAGGTCAGGGCATGTGCACCAGAGCCAACCAGAGAGAGAGGCGCAAATGGAAGGAGAGAGAAAGAGAGAGAGAGATGTTTAAACATGTATAGATGAATGCTGTAACAAGGGCTGTGTTTCTGAAGGAGAACTGTAGCATTACTCATTCATGTTTAAATGGAGAATACTGACACTGATTAAATCAGACAGTGTTGTCCTGAACACACACACAGAGCTGAGAGTTTGCCGCGGGCCGAGCCGTCACGTCGCATTCTCTCTGCCTGCCTCAGAGCTTTGTCATTTCTCGCTCTCCTCTCCACTCTCCCAGCCCGGTTTTACTCAGACCCAACTTGAGTTCAGTGTAGGGCGTGACTTTGGCCGTGAGGACTTCTCATCAGCAGGATGAGGTTCTGTGTGATGACTCAGCGAAGTCTCTGTCCCGGCAGGCAAAGCTAAAGAGAAGCCGCTTGGCTTGGTCAAGAGCAGGGCTGTAGCCAGGATCAAAATTTGACTGAGGTCAGGTCCATACTGGAGAAGCGTAGGTGACAGAACCAGTTAAAACACACTGTTGAACGTGTACACCAATTTATGAAGTACACACCGCTTCTTTATGTGTTTCAGTTGAATGCAGGATTAATCAGAGGATAACCTAGGAAAAAGCAAACCACCAAACAAAAAAGACAAAACATGAGATGAATTCAGCCCAGAATGCAAATGAGTGGGTATGCGTTTGCATACAACTTTTTCAGATGGGAGAGATGAGTTATCAAACACTTTCAATTCAGCTCACACTAGGCGCTTTCGGACCGAACAGTTCTAGGGTCTAATTTGATAGGAACTACCCCCTGGGCAGCTTCCCCTAGAACTACATACGTTCTAGGGCTTTTTTCTGTTTGCATTCGCACCGCCAGTAGGAACGCTGAAGTGACGTAAGCCGGCCGACGGTATAGCAGCTAAGAGCTGTTGTTTACGACTAACCAGGATAGCTGCACATTTTAAGTACAAATGTAATAACTTTTAAGACCTTTTAAATACCTCCAAAAGGAAAAAAATACCATTACTGCGGCAAAAGAAATCGACAAACTAGACTACAGTATACACAATTAATGAGTTTTACTGAATTTGAATGACAGAAATTTTGAGTGCACGTTAGATAACCTATAATTGCCTTCTCATTGACGAAATTAAAACTGTTTGGCGATAGATCCAGTCCAATGGAAAAAAAATGTCCCCCTGCATTTATGCATTTACAACCGCAGTAGCAGTGAGTGACTCGATGGGGAGTACTTTTCGGGTGCTAGCATAGCGCTTGTGCCTGATGCTTGCTCGCAGCATCGTGTTTTTTTTTTTCTTTTCCCCGCCGCAGCCCTCAAATTGTAAGCTGGATAAACACATTCTTATTTTAGGTTAAAATGCGGATCACAGCCACACAAGCGGACACACAAGCACCTCTTCAATGTACAAATATACATTGGTCGTTGCAAAAATGGTCATTGTTGGGGGATATAAAATACCGGTAAAATAAAACATGAAACCATGTTTCCCCTCCTACAATTCTAGACAGTTTAAGACATTTTAGACATGAATATCAAAAACTAAATGTAAAACGTGCTAAGACTTTATATTTTGCATGGATCTTTAAAAATGGCAGTTGCAATCATCTATGCCTGCGTCTGGACCAATGGCTGTAGACCTACGTCACAAGGTTCCTATTGCGCTGCGAAAGTACCTACCCTGAAGTAGGAGCTAAAAAGGCCGCTCAAAACGGCGTTCTAAGAACTATAATTGTTCTAAGTTCCTGCGGTGCGAACACGCGAAAAAGGGGTTACTTTCTCAAACAGTTCTAAGAACTATGGAAAAGTTCCTCTGGTGCAAAAGCGCCTACTGTTTCATCAGCAGCTCTGAAAAACGAAAGAATATTGCTGAAAGTTTGATGGTAATAAAACGATAGATATACTGTAAATTTTACTCTGCGTTAGGGATGTCCCGATCCGATCCCACAGATCGGTATCGGAGCCGATCAATGCATTTTTTAATTGACTGGTATTGGCTTTACCGAGCATGACCCTAAGCACAATCCTTTGTTTTACTTCAGCAGTCACACAGGTGTCATGGAGAGCATAATTTGTGGCAGGACGCGGCTTAAATGTCTGCAGTGTGGATATGTTTTAAATTGGGACATTAATCCTCAAGGCTAATAACAACAACCAAGGTATCATTTCAAAACTGAAACACTTAACGCTTTAGCTGTATGTTATATATGCTAGTTAGCTTAAGTAACGATGACAGAGAGCCATTCAATCGCTTAAATAACGCTAAGGATTGATAAAGATAGCATACAAAAAGAGGCTTTCAGAAAAAGTATCTCCGGAACTGATAGACAAGTTAACCACTTATTATTGTAACACTTACGTATTTTCTGGTGTAACTCCCATCCGGGCATACATCTCCCTTAGTCCAGCGTCCATGTTTATTCGCCGAAAACTACCTCCTCAGACCGTTAGCGTGTGTTCACAAACGTTCGCAGTGAACTCAAAGCAAACGAAAAAATGTTTGAAAATGTTCTCGAATGTTTGCCTTTCTTTGCTAATTGAAATTTCCTCAGGTTTTCGCCGTCTTCTTTGGAGCTTTTGAAACCACGGTATGCCCTACCCTTCCGGAACTTTACAACAAGGTTTACTTTGTTATTTTGTAAAATTAAAAAAAGATTTAAAAAAAAAAAAACAAAGGAGCGGCTTGGATGCCAGCAATTTTTTTTTTCTTAACGTATTGCTATTCAGTTGTCAAGCATATACATTGAATTGATTTTAATACATTTAGTAATACCGACACTGTGAACTTGTATTATCTAGGAAAATACAGCTATCGGATTTGGACTCGGTATCAGCAGATACTCAATATTAAATGACTCGGATCGGGATCAAGGGCAAAAAAACTTGATGGGGACATCCCTACTCTGTGTATTTTGTGGACTGAGCAGTCAGCATGGACGGAGGGTCACTTAGGACCCTAATGTTTCATATGGATTAAAGTATTTATGGATGAAGGACCATAATGTTTCATATGGATTAAAGTATTTATGGATGAAGGACCAGAATGTTTAATATGGACTAAAGTATTTGTGAATGAAGTACCCTAATGTTTAATATGGACTAAAGTATTTGTGAATGAAGGACCCTAAATACCTGAATATCTGAAAATTTGTGAGAAGATTTGAGAAAACTTCCACTCTGCAGCCAGTCCTAAGCTGTCAGGTGGCACTGCTTAAAACACTGAGTGATGTCACCAGTGCGTTTGTGGTCTTATCGTTTCTTTTCCTTTCATTAACTGTCAGCTCCAAAGTTATTCTCTCACAATGTGTTCAAATGTTTAACAAGGACAATGAAAAATTCTCTACAGGGCAAAAATGGTAGAAGTTTGTTGGTCTCCTCTGAGTTCATACATGTTTCTCTGACATTCTAGACTGTCTATGGCTGTGTAGTAAACCAGATCTCTCTCTCTCTCTCTCTCTCTCTCTCTCTCTCTCAGTATGAGTTTAAGGCAAAGGGTATAAAGAAGAAGAAGGTGGGTTTGGTGGTGTCAGTGGATGGAGTTAAGGTGGTCTTAAGGAAGAAACAGAAGGTACCTTACACGTCATCAGTATTCCTCCACAAGCACAAGCATTTTTGAATTCCATTGGTTTGTTTTCTATAAATAGAAATATTTATAGAATATTATAAATATTGTTTTCTGTTTTGGCAATCCCTGAACTTGGCCTTTGACCCTTACAGAAAAAGGAGTGGACCTGGGATGAGAGTAAGATGCTGGTCATGCATGACCCCATATATCGGTAAGTCCGACACCAGTTTACACTCAGTTTTCCCATATACCAGAGTTCAATATGGATTTACACTTAGTGTTCCCATATACCAGAGTTCAATATGGATTTACACTTAGTGTTCCCATATACCAGAGTTCAATATGGATTTACACTCAGTCTTCCCATATACCAGAGTTCAATATGGATTTACACTCAGTGTTCCCATATACATGAAACACTTTTATGATGTCCCTATAGACCAGTGACCTATGTGGCACTTACACTCATACTGTCCCCATATGCTCTCTTAATGACATGCTGGTGAGTCTAAGCGGCATCTACACTCATCACGGCCAGCAGTTTAATGGGCTATGAAACAACATAGAAAAAATGGTCCTTTTTGTCCATAGCAAAACAGTCTGTGAGCTGAGGAAATAGTAATATGTAGTTTTTTCAAAAGAATTTATAGTGTTTTTGGATATTATGAACAGACATCTTCACATTCAAAATGAACTCAAAGCCATGCAAAAAA
Source organism: Chanos chanos (assembly GCF_902362185.1). Classification (NCBI taxonomy): domain Eukaryota; kingdom Metazoa; phylum Chordata; class Actinopteri; order Gonorynchiformes; family Chanidae; genus Chanos; species Chanos chanos. Next base: position 289,171 of record NC_044495.1, read on the forward strand.
GTGTCTTATCTAAAAATTGTGTTATTCAAATGTTAGCACCCTTTGTCTCAAATGGAAATGTTCTGATTTGTATATCCTTACAGTGGTGCAGTCCCAGGATTCCACAGCTGTCTTTTGTTCTGGCCATGTGCCTTGATTAGTCCAACTGTTCTGACCTCACAGGAATCAAATGTTCTAGAACACTGCTCAAAACACTGGCATTACATTCCTCAAAACGCACCACCTTGTCTTCATTGCCTTTATATTTCGTATGTCTTAAATTCTTTGCTGTTTTCCCAGGATTTTCTACGTGTCTCATGATTCTCAGGATCTGAAGATCTTCAGCTACATCGCTCGAGACAGCTCTTCTAACACCTTCAGATGCAATGTCTTCAAGTCTAAGAAGAAAGTAAATTGATCTGGTTTCACTTACTGTGTTAAAACAAAGCACATGACCTTCTCTCCGGTTCCCTGCTCTCTCTCTTCTTTTTTTTTCTTCCTCTGTCGATGTGTCTCTCCCTGAGAACAGACTCTTATCGTTGTACGTTTCAACCTCAACTTCTCTTTGATCATTGTAATCGCTGTCAACTTAAAAAACAGAAATTAAAGAGGCCTTTAATCTCACTGCATCATGGTCTAATACTAATCTCCTAAATTTCCCTCTCTCTGTTTTTCTTCCCTTAATGTCCCCCTCTCTCTCTGTCCCCCTCTCTCTCTCTCTCTCTCTCTCTCTCTCTCTCAGATACAGGCTATGCATATAGTCCGTACCGTTGGCCAGGCGTTTGAGGTCTGCCATAAGCTGAGTCTGCAGCGTGCAGAGCAGAAGACCGAAGGGCAGCCGGACGGAGAGAGTGACAGATCTGGGGAGGACACAATCAGTGCAGGTGAAGGTGATAAACAGAGCGAAGAGTGAACCAATCACTGAGGGTTTAGCAAAGACAAAGATTTACCTCAACCTCGCATGTCCTCAGCATTTCTCCCATAATGCCTCTGCTTCAGGCTGTCAGATGACTGGGGCGGAGAATGGAAATGTAAACGGGAAGACAGCAGGGTCTCTGTGTGAACAGGCTGTGGATGACATCCTGCAGAGCCTGTCAGAGCTCAACGTGATCAAACCTGGACACACCTTTCAGGTGAGATGGCCTTCTGACCGCTATCAGTCGCCAGTCTGGGCAGACCTTTCAGGTGAGATGGCCTTCTGACCGCTATCAGTCGCCAGTCTGGACACACCTTTCAGGTGAGATGGCCTTCTGACCGCTATCAGTCGCCAGTCTGGGCAGACCTTTCAGGTGAGATGGCCTTCTGACCGCTATCAGTCGCCAGTCTGGGCAGACCTTTCAGGTGAGATGGCCTTCTGACCGCTATCAGTCGCTAGTCTGGGCAGACCTTTCAGGTGAGATGGCCTTCTGACCGCTATCAGTCGCCAGTCTGGACACACCTTTCAGGTGAGATGGCCTTCTGACCGCTATCGGTCGCCAGTCTGGACACACCTTTCAGGTGAGATGGCCTTCTGACCGCTATCAGTCGCCAGTCTGGGTAGACAAGCAGATTACAGTTACGTTCAGTTCACACGAAATTCTTCAATTTAACAGGAGAAAAAAAAAGAATTCAGACACCGTGTTTCAGTTCAGTGTTCATGAGTACTCAGTCTTTACCATATGATTCAGTTTCTAATATTGATCTGTTCTTCCCACTTCTTCCTCCTTAATGCATTCACAACCAGTTTTCAGTGACATAACAAAATGTATAATCAATATCAAATACATATGTATACACACACATACAATATATACAGTGTATGTGTGTGCACACCACACCACAGCCACACCACAGCCACACCTCACCACACCCACACCACACCACTGTCACACCACACCACTGCCACACCCACACCACACCACACCACACCACACCACACCACACCACAGCCACACCACAGCCACACCACACCACACCACACCACAGCCACACCACAGCCACACCACACCACACCACACCACACCACAGCCACACCACACCACACCACACCACAGCCACACCACACCACAGCCACACCACACCACAGCCACACCACACCACACCACACCACACCACACCACACCACAGCCACACCACAGCCACACCACACCACACCACACCACACCACACCACACCACAGCCACACCACAGCCACACCACACCACACCACACCACACCACACCACAGCCACACCACACCACACCACACCACAGCCACACCACACCACAGCCACACCACACCACACCACACCACACCACACCACACCACACCACACCACACCACAGCCACACCACAGCCACACCACACCACACCACACCACAGCCACACCACACCACACCACACCACACCACAGCCACACCACAGCCACACCACACCACACCACACCACACCACACCACACCACACCACAGCCACACCACACCACACCACACCACAGCCACACCACACCACACCACAGCCACACCACAGCCACACCACACCACACCACACCACACCACACCACACCACTGTCACACCACACCACACCACACCACAGCCACACCACACCACACCACACCACACCACAGCCACACCACACCACACCACACCACACCACAGCCACACCACAGCCACACCACACCACAGCCACACCACACCACACCACGGCCACACCACACCACACCACACCACAGCCACACCACACCACACCACACCACAGCCACAGCCACACCACACCACACCACACCACACCACACCACACCACACCACACCACACCACACCACAGCCACACCACACCACACCACACCACACCACACCACACCACAGCCACACCACACCACACCACACCACACCACACCACACCACACCACACCACACCACACCACACCACACCACACCACACCACAGCCACACCCACACCACACCACACCACACCACACCACACCACACCACACCACAGCCACAGCCACACCACACCACAGCCACACCACAGCCACACCACACCACAGCCACACCACACCACACCACACCACACCACACCACAGCCACACCACAGCCACACCACACCACACCACAGCCACACCACAGCCACACCACACCACACCACACCACACCACACCACAGCCACAGCCACACCACACCACACCACAGCCACACCACACCACACCACACCACACCACAGCCACACCACACCACAGCCACACCACAGCCACACCACACCACACCACACCACACCACACCACACCACACCACACCACAGCCACAGCCACACCACACCACACCACACCACAGCCACACCACACCACACCACAGCCACACCACACCACACCACACCACACCACACCACACCACACCACACCACAGCCACAGCCACACCACACCACACCACAGCCACACCACACCACACCACAGCCACACCACACCACACCACACCACACCACAGCCACAGCCACACCACACCACACCACAGCCACACCACACCACAGCCACACCACACCACACCACACCCCACCACACCACAGCCACACCACACCACACCACAGCCACACCACAGCCGCATGACACCACACCACACCACACCACACCACACCACACCACACCCACACCACAGCCGCATGTGCGTTTGTGTGTGTGTTTCTGTGTGTGTGTGTGTGTGTTTGTGTACAGGTGTGTGCATGTATACATATATGTGTCTGTGTGTATGTTTGTACATTTGTGCGTGTGTGTGTGTGTGTGTGTGTGTGTTTCTATCAGGCTAGCTTGCTGTCTTCACTATCTCTTGTTTGTCTTAAGGTTGTTTACTGTTGACTAAAGCCTCCGTAGGACTTGACGGGAGATTTGACTCGTGTGTTCAAACTGAAAGTACAACAGTCAGCATTATTCATCTTCATCAATTTCTCCAATTTCTCCCCCATCAGTTGAGCAGCTAGAGAATTAGACTTCATTACACCATCACGAATTTCATGTTTTTAATGGCTTTGTCTGTGCATTACAAGTGCTTTGGAAGCAATAGAACCACATCAAAATAGAGTTTGAAGTACTCAGAAATGTGAAGACACTGGATGGAAACTCATCTTCCACACAAAGAACACTGGTTAATCCAGCAGAAAAGATTTGGAGAGAATAGAAAGTATTCTCTCATTTCAGGTGTGTTTTGGTTGCCTTATTCTCCTGAAATCACCAGACGCAGGAATATTCATGGCTGTTGGACGCCGGGATCTGTTTCTGAAAAGAGTGGATGAAAGAGAGGTTGAGAAAAAAGACAGAATCCATTTAATCCTGCAAACTCCAAACAGCATGTAATCCCACTGGAGTACTGACAGAATCTGTTTAACAAAGATAAACGGTGCTGTGTGTGTGTGCGTGTGTGTGCGTGTGCGCGTGTCGGTGCGCACGCGTGTGTGTGTGTGTGTCTGTCTGTGTGTACGTGTGTGTGTGTGTGTGTGTGTGTGTAGGGAGGGAGGTGTAAATGGATTGGATCTTTCACCAGTTTTGGGATGACGCATATGTCAGGTACAGTGTTGTTTTGTTTGTTTGTTTAATATGAAAGTAAAGACTGATCACAGTGACATCTCAGAGGGCATTTGATGGTGTCTTGCAAGCTGTGTGTGCGTGTGCGTGTGAGGGTGTGTGTGTGTGTGTGTGTGTGAGTGTGAGTGTGAGTGTGAGTTCTCAAATTCAAATTGTATTTTTCACACACACAACCATACACAGTACGACGTGCAGTGAAATGCTTATTACTGGGATATGAGGTGAAACTTTAACGGATAAAATTTAAAATGTACATAGACAGAATTTACTAATAGACTAACAGATGGAAGAGATGAATATAAATATATTATAATATATGATATAAGGAAAACTATAAAAAAAGAAATGGTATAAGAGGTAGGGACAGCGGCAGATGACTGTAGTGGATTAAAGTGCAAATATGTGCAGTTTATATGCAAACAATCGTTTTAAATTAAATGAAATGGAACAAAACGGAAAGAAATTGCCAACATGTATTCTAAATAGTTAGAAATATGGGGTGTTTTGCAACAGGTCTAAGGTCCAGTCCTACGTGTTGACCTGGTTGAGGGTCCGAATGACTTCTGGGAAGAAGCTCTTCCTCATTCTCTCTGTGTTGGCCTTCAGAGAGCGGAAGCACTTCTTTGACCTCATCATCCATCACTGTCCTCCTGACCTTGGTGCAGCACTGCTTGCTGTAGATAGACTGCAGGTCAGGGAGCTCAGTGCAGACGGTGCACTCACCTGATCATAGCACCCTCTGGAGAGCCTGTTCCCAAACCAGGTTGTGATGCTTCTCATCAGGATGCTCTCGATGGTGCAGTTGTAAAAGTTCCTTATCATCTTAGAGGGTAGTTTAAAGTCTCTTAAGCATTTAAGGTGATAAAGATACTTAGGAGCCTTCCTCACCATGGTGTTAATGTGGCAGGACCATGACAGATCCTGCGTGATGTGAACATCCAGGTAGCAAAAACTGTCCACTCTCTCCACTGGGCCCCCGTTAATCCTGAGGGGGTGGTGGCTCCTCTCCTGCTTCGTGCTGAAGTCCACCATCAGCTCCTTTGTCTTGCTGACATTCAGGAGGAGGTTGTTCTCCTGGCACCAACTCTCCAGGCTTTTAATCTCTTCCAGGCAGGCCCTCTCGTTGTCAAAGATCAGGCCCGCCACAACAGTGTCATCAGCAAACTTGACAGTGGTGGTAGAGCTGAAAGTGGCCATATAATCATAAGTGTACAGTGAGTATAGCAGGAGGCTCAAGACACAACCCTGAAGGGCTCCAGTGCTGAGGGTGAGGGAGGGAGAGACATGTCTGCCCACCCATACTCCTTGTGGTCCACCAGGAAGTTGGAGATCCATTGACACAGGGACGGGCTAAGTCCTGGGACTCCCAACTCGCTGGTGAGTTTGGAGGGAATTGTGGTGTTAAATGTTGAACTGTAGTCAACAAACAACATTTTAACATAATTACCCTTCCTGGTGTCCAGATGGCTCAGGGCTGTCTGTTGGAGGTGTATGATGGCATCATCGTTCAATCGACTGAGACGGTAAACTAATGATAATGGGTCCAGAGTGTCAGCCAATGAAGAGTTGATGAAACATCTGACCAGCTTTTCAAAGCACTTCATCATGACGCAGGTCAGGGCTACTGGGCAATAGTCATTGAATATCTCCATGAACACTAGTGGTAACTGGTCAGGACAGGCTCTAAGACCTGCCCTGATATGCTGTCTGGTCCTGCTGCCTTCCTGGTGTTCACTCTACTGAAAGCCATCCTCACATTGTGCTCGTTACTCGCTCTGACACTCTCCATATGCATTAGCACTATTGCCGATATGAGTACCACTGGTGGTGTTGGCGGTGTTAGCTGCAGCCTAGAAGCAAGCTTAAAAAGTGTTTAGCTCATCCACCAGAGACGCGTCCACATTCACCATTTTGGAGAATGGCGTTTTATAGTCCATTATCTTTCTCAGTCCCTGCCACAGGCTCCTAAAGTCACCCCGTTGGAACTGTTCCCTGTTGGAACTGTGACTGTAGTTTCCTCCCATAGCACCGCTTCACCTCCTCCACCACTCTCCACACGCCACAGGACGCAGCCTTGGACTTGTCCATGATACCGGCGGTGAGCCCCGTGTCATAGGCAGCGGTGTGAGATCTCAGAGCGTCGGGAATGGTTTTATCCACGGCTTCTGGTTAGGGAACGTTCTGATGATGGTTTTGTGGACTGTATCATCTGCCAGTTTCCCAATGAATCCCACAACCGCTTCCGTAAACATGTTGATGTCATCAGAGTCGCGCCTGAACATTTCCCAGTAGAAAGGGCGATATTTGATGGCCAGGAGCTCCAGGTTGAGTGTGCAGGAGCGTGTGAGAGGGGCAATGTTCGCGCTGTCGCACTAGCTGCTGTTTACCATCAGACACACTCCATCTCCCCTTGGCTTCCCCGACTCCAATGTTCTGTCCACGTGATAAACCGAGAAGAACTCGATCGTCTTTATGGCGTGGTCCGGTACTGCTGGGTTCAGCCATGTCTCGGTGAAACAGAGGAGGTTGCAGTCTCGTGTATCCCTTTGGAATTTAACCCTGGCCCCGAGGTTGTCAAGCTTGTTCCCCAGAGACTGGGCGTTGGCTAGCAGGATGCTAGGCAGGGGAGCACGGTGTGTGCAGCCCCTCAGCCTGTTCCTGACTCCAGCCCGTTTCCACCGGGGCCTCCGCTTTGGGCCATGTCCTTTATTCCCCCTCAGGATCTCGCTCGGGCCAGTATGAATCCGGTTTTAAAAGGGGCAATAGGTGAGTGGTTTGTGAACCAGTAGAAATAAGAGTGTTTCTGTCATCTCTGATAATAGCCATGGTGAAGAGAGAAGAGGTTGAAGTAAGAGGGAGTGCAAAAATGAAACAAAGACAAAGTGTCGTCGGAACAGTCATGACAGCAGCCAACCTCTGTGTGTGTGTGTGTGTGTGTGTGTGTGATCTGTGTGTGTATGTGAGAGAGAGATTTAGTTCATTTTCAGGCTGCTACATCCAGCAGAGAGAGCATACACAGTACAGAATGAAACTCAACTCAAATCAGACTGAGTGGGTTAGGATTAGGGTGAAGGTTAGGGTCAGGGTTAGGGTCTTCACTTTGCCTTTCTGGGTCTCTTCACCCTCTTTTCCTTCTCTGGCATTTTTGTCCTTCCCCATTGAACTTGGTCGTGTTGCTTTACCTCTCTCTAGTGGTCAGATGGGGTTATTACAGGGAATGGACTGAACTGCCCTTCTTATGATCTTTTCTCCCCTCTGGGTCTAATGATGGCACCATTCTGCTGGATGTCACAGCACAGAAACACTGAGTCTGCTCATTGTGTTTGTGCCTGTGTGTGTGTGTGTCTGTTAATGTGTCTCTGTGTATGTCTGTGTGTCTGTATATGTATGTATGTCTGTGTGTCTGTGTATGTGTCTGCGTCTGTATATATTTGTATGTGTCTATGCTCACATATATGTGTATGTATCTGTAATGGTTTCATGCTCCGGTCTGGATTTGAACACCCAACCTCGCAGTAGGATGTCACATACCTACAATTTACAATTTAGCATTTAGAGTTAAAGGTGCAAACCGATGGCCCAGTGATCGGATCCTCTGAGGGAGAAAGTGAAGTTTACCCACAGCACTAGCCTTGTCTGGCTCAATATGTGTAACATGACTCTTCTGTATGTCTGTGTGTTTCAGGATTCGGAGGGCATCTCCGTATGTGTGTGTGTGTGTGTGTGAGTGTATATATGGATGTATGTATGATTGTATGGATGGACAGATGGATGTGTGTGTGTGTGTATGTGTGTGTGTGTATGTATGAGTGTATGGATGATTG
>NC_044495.1:305000-315000 GCF_902362185.1 Chanos chanos
TGTGCTGGTTTGTGTGTGTGTCTGAGAGAGAGAGAGTGTGTGTGTGTGTGTGTCTGAGAGAGAGAATGTGTGTGTGTGTGTGTGTGTGAAGGGAATAAGTAACAGTGTGCTGGTTTGTGTGTGTGTCTGAGAGAGAGAGAGTGTGTGTGTGTGTCTGAGAGAGAGAATGTGTGTGTGTGTGTGAAGGGAATAAGTAACAGTGTGCTGGTTTGTGTGTGTGTCTGAGAGAGAGAGAGTGTGTGTGTGTGTGTGTCTGAGAGAGAGAATGTGTGTGTGTGTGAAGGGAATAAGTAACAGTGTGCTGGTTTGTGTGTATGGATTGTGTTTCGGGCTGTTGTCTCTGCGATCAGACACACAGCCACAGAGAAAAGAAATTTACACACTTTATTAGGACAGTTTGGACTGCACTGCATTATGGGAAAACAAACCTGCCAACTGCCTGTGCTCACCCCTCAGTATACACACACACGCACGCACGCACGCACGCACACTCACACACGCCCGCGCACACGCACGCACACGCACGCACACGCACGCACACAAGCACACACACATGCACACATACACACACGCACACGCACACACACACACAAACACACACACACACACACACACACACAAAAGTACAGAACCCTGTAAAAAAAAAAATAGCTGGTCTCAGAGGAGTATTTCTCTTAGTCTGCTTGGTTTGAGTCAAATACTCAGATATAAGAAATCAGTACCACTTTACAATAAGACTGCCCTTATTAGGGGTTTGTGAACAGTTTATAATTAGTTTCTTAATTAGGTTGTGAACACTTTTATTAATAAGCTGTTATAACACATTAGATAAAAAGCGCAACAGAGACCCGTTGCTTGCCAAATAGTGATCCTGTATTTATGTGTACTGTTAAGCCTCTGATCTCATTGGTCTGTCCTGTTAAGCCTCTGATCTCATTGGTCTGTACTGTTAAGCCTCTGATCTCATTGGTCTGTACTGTTAAGCCTCTGATCTCATTGATCTGTACTGTTAAGCCTCTGATCTCACTGGTCTGTAATGTTAAGCCTCTGATCTCATTGGTCTGTACTGTTAAGCCTCTGATCTCATTGGTTACTTAGCTTACTTTGTCTTCTCCATCAGCCCCATCAGATATGTGTTACTAAGTTATCAGCATTTATACCTGTCAGCCCCATCAGATATGTGTTACTAAGTTATCAGCATTTATACCTGTCAGCCCCATCAGATATGTGTTACTAAGTTATCAGCATTTATACCTGTCAGCCCCATCAGATATGTGTTACTAAGTTATCAGCATTTATACCTGTCAGACCCATCAGATATGTGTTACTAAGTTATCAGCATTTATACCTGTCAGACCCATCAGATATGTGTTACTAAGTTATCAGCATTTATACCTGTCAGACCCATCAGATATGTGTTACTAAGTTATCAGCATTTATACCTGTCAGACCCATTAGATATGTGTTACTAAGTTATCAGCATTTATACCTGTCAGACCCATCAGATATGTGTTACTAAGTTATCAGCATTTATACCTGTCAGCCCCATCAGATATGTGTTACTAAGTTATCAGCATTTATACCTGTCAGACCCATCAGATATGTGTTACTAAGTTATCAGCATTTATACCTGTCAGACCCATCAGATATGTGTTACTAAGTTATCAGCATTTATACCTGTCAGCCCCATCAGATATGTGTTACTAAGTTATCAGCATTTATACCTGTCAGACCCATCAGATATGTGTTACTAAGTTATCAGCATTTAACAACCTTCAGCATATCTTAATAGTCAAAAAGTTTCATTTGGCATATCAAATCGTTACATATCAAATTTTCATTTCAAATGACCAGACTTATACACTAAGGTATTGTTTACCTTGACATTTTCAGTATACTATCAGCAGCCGTCCTCATTATTATCAAAGGTTTTGATATGACATAAGCTGTCAGGTTGATATGCACACTGGATAATAAAGTGGTATATTGTGATGCATGTTGAGGGGGGTAGATGGGCGGAGCTTCCCAGCATGCCTTGGGGCCATGGACTGTTGTTTAGCCCCAGTTCATTATTGTTCAGTTTATGTTTCCCATTGTGGCTGGCAGAAGTGTATGTATTATTCATTATGTGGTTTTTGTGTTGTGTTGTTAATTCTCACGATAGTTTTAATTTCATCTGTGTCCCGTAAATGTCATTATCTGCGTGAATGATGTTCTTCCCTCCCACCATGTCAGCGAGTTAAGTGTGTTACCTCCTGGGTTGTGCTGTTGCAAAATAAAAGGTGATCTGCAGGAAGAGCAAGGGCAGTGTCATCACTCTAGAGAAAACCCAGCAACTCTGTACATCACTCTAGAGAAAACCCAGCAACTCTGTACATCACTCTAGAGAAAACCCAGCAACTCTGTACATCACTCTAGAGAAAACCCAGCAACTCTGTACATCACTCTAGAGAAAACCCAGCTGCTCTGTACATCACTCTAGAGAAAACCCAGCAACTCTGTACATCACTCTAGAGAAAACCCAGCAACTCTGTACATCACTCTAGAGAAAACCCAGCAACTCTGTACATCACTCTAGAGAAAACCCAGCTGCTCTGTACATCACTCTAGAGAAAACCCAGCTGCTCTGTACATCACTCTAGAGAAAACCCAGCTACTCTGTACATCACTCTAGAGAAAACCCAGCAACTCTGTACATCACTCTAGAGAAAACCCAGCTACTCTGTACATCACTCTAGAGAAAACCCAGCAACTCTGTACATCACTCTAGAGAAAACCCAGCTACTCATTAGTAAATGGTCATGTGTTTTCCCCTTACAATAAGGTTCCCTCCTGACAGTTATAAATGTTAGTAACTCATTAGTAAATGGTCATGTGTTTTCCCCTTACAATAAGGTTCCCTCCTGACAGTTATAAATGTTAGTAACTCATTAGTAAATGGTCATGTGTTTTCCCCTTTACAATAAGGTTCCCTCCTGACAGTTATAAATGTTAGTAACTCATTAGTAAATGGTGATGTGTTTAATACTTTACAGTAAGGCTCCCTTTTGGCAGTTATAATTATTAGTAACTAGTAAATAAATGGTCATAAAAATGAGATAAAGCTAACAGTTTAACATGCTCACTGATAAAGGGACAACATATAGTAAGTTAAGCAACTAGCAACATCTGAGATTTAACAGAATAGATAGATGAAAAGTGCAGCAGTAACTTGATCTCACTAAATAGTGAGCCCACGTCCGTGTATGAAAACTGTGTTATAACTTGTTTACAATTGTTTATTAATGATTTATTAATGATTAATGGCTTAGTGTTTACGACCTAATTAATAACCTAATTATGATTAATCTATTTATAAGTCCTTTATAAGGGTAGTCTTATTGTAAAGTGGTACCAAGAAATCCTTGGTTTATAAAAATATAAGAAATTGCAGGAACATGAAAAGATTACGCTGCCAGGCCTGTGATGGTACAGTACAGCTTGTGTGTGTACTGGACTGTACTCTCTGTCGTTATTTTCAGGTGAACTTTCCCTACTTACACTGTTATGCGGTAAACTTTTTGTTTGTATGCTTCGACCCGTAGGCAGCAGCATCTTATCTCGCGTATCGCACGTCTCTTGGATATCATAGCGTTATCTCTCCGTGTAATATTCTTTCGATAACATTACCGTGAAGTGCATCACGCTCCCAAACGCAGCAAAACCAGTGAAAGCAGCAGCAGGAGCAGACATAATGATTTGGAAGAAAAACAAAAACTTAAACAAAATGAAACAACACAAAGGTGGAAAATCAGAGAATGCTATTGCTTGCAATTTTTCTAAGTATATAGAAAATATGGTGTTCGCACAGTGTCGAAATCACATCACGTCCCATTTCACAGAGCGTATTATGGATGTTGACTATGACCACTCAAAGACATAGCTATGACAGAGTTTCCATTGGCTGGGCAGATGACTCCTCTGGGTGGGAGGTCCCCACCCCTGCCCACCCGTAGACACGCCCCTGGTGTAGGGGATGAAGTTGGCTTGTGTGGATTGTGAGGTTTGGCGGTGTAGTTGGGTGTAGTTGGGTGGTGTAGGGGATGAAGTTTGGTTGTGTGGATTGTGAGGTTTGGCGGTGTAGTTGGGTGTAGTTGGGTGGTGTAGGGGATGAAGTTGGCTTGTGTGGATTGTGAGGTTTGGCGGTGTAGTTGGGTGTAGCTGGGTGGTGTAGGGGATGAAGTTGGGTTGTGTGGATTGTGAGGTTTGGCGGTGTAGTTGGGTGTAGTTGGGTGGTGTAGGGGATGAAGTTGGGTTGTGTGGATTGTGAGGTTTGGCAGTGTAGTTGGGTGTAGTTGGGTGGTGTAGGGGATGAAGTTGGCTTGTGTGGATTGTGAGGTTTGGCGGTGTAGTTGGGTGTAGTTGGGTGGTGTAGGGGATGAAGTTGGCTTGTGTGGATTGTGAGGTTTGGCGGTGTAGTTGGGTGTAGTTGGGTGGTGTAGGGGATGAAGTTGGCTTGTGTGGATTGTGAGGTTTGGCGGTGTAGTTGGGTGTAGTTGGGTGGTGTAGGGGATGAAGTTGGCTTGTGTGGATTGTGAGGTTTGGCAGTGTAGTTGGGTGTAGCTGGGTGGTGTAGGGGATGAAGTTGGGTTGTGTGGATTGTGAGGTTTGGCGGTGTAGTTGGGTGTAGTTGGGTGGTGTAGGGGATGAAGTTGGGTTGTGTGGATTGTGAGGTTTGGCGGTGTAGTTGGGTGTAGTTGGGTGGTGTAGGGGATGAAGTTGGCTTGTGTGGATTGTGAGGTTTGGCGGTGTAGTTGGGTGTAGTTGGGTGGTGTAGGGGATGAAGTTGGGTTGTGTGGATTGTGAGGTTTGGCGGTGTAGTTGGGTGTAGTTGGGTGGTGTAGGGGATGAAGTTGGCTTGTGTGGATTGTGAGGTCTGGCGGTGTAGTTGGGTGTAGTTGGGTGGTGTAGGGGATGAAGTTGGCTTGTGTGGATTGTGAGGTTTGGCGGTGTAGTTGGGTGTAGTTGGGTGGTGTAGGGGATTAAGAGTGTAAAGTTTGGTAGCGTAGAGGGTGAAATTTGATGGTGCAGAGCAGTGGTTCTCAAACTTTTCGGGCTCAGGGCACCCCTATATGTGATTTTTTCATCCAGGCCCTAAATTACATTCCCCCTTTTCACTCTCAGGACCTCCTATTCATGACCACAACATTGGGCAGCCGTGGTCTAAAGGTTAGAGAACCGAGCTCATGAGCAGAGGGTTGCCGGTTCAGTCCCCAGGACAACATCCACGGCTGTGTGCCCGGGTGCCGAGGAATGCTGCCCACTGCTCTTGCGTCTGGTGCGTGTGTGTGTGTGTGTTCACTACTGGTGTGTTGCATGGGTTAAATGCAGAGAACAAATTCACTGCTCACAGTGTGTGTGCAATCACAAATGATTTACAAATAATTTAATTCAAGAAATTCCATGTTTCATATAACATATTTTCATCAAATGTAAACATATTTCATGGGCAGATTTTAAACATGACTTTTGGAAAACATAGGTAGGCCTACGATATGAACAGAAAATAACAAGCATAGGCCTTCGTCAAAACATGTTACAAAGAACTTGTGCAGCGTGTGGTGTCCGCGCAGTGAGCTGCTCAGTTTAATGGGAGGGTTGTGGACAGTGGCACGTGACAGCCTTTGCCTCGGCCTATTACCTCCGCCAAGGAGCTTATGTTTCCGCTGCGGTTTGTCTGTCTGTTTGTCTGTCTGTTTGTTCGCAGGATTACGGAAAAACTACCAGGCTGATTTTCATGAAACCACTTTTTCCACTTTCGTTAACATTGCGAGATGGCAAAAATGAACGAAATTTGTCGCACATGTGCGAACCTGTCGTGATTGCATTGAATGGTGTGTCACAAATACACACAGGCAACTACAACAGCCCATAGCAGCCACCTCAAACATCACTGTAGAAACAAATACAGTAGATATGTATGAAATAAGCCATGTCTAAATTATTCTTACTGTTTTTTCCTAGTCGACATGACCAAAATAAGCCTATTTAAAAATTTGTTGTGGGCTAGCACAATCACTAATTGTTTCTAACAATAAATTAGCTTTCATAATCATCCATTCTGACTTTTTTGTTCTAATAGTTTTGGAAGTCTATTCAGACATATGTAGTGGTTGCGGCTGCAGATTTGAATATCACAGAGGAGTGGACTGTTGGCCTTGGTGGAGGTCTGCACTCTCCGACTGCACTCCTAGTTCTTCATATTTCCCTCTCATCTGACATCTGCTGATAGGTAACGTTAGGAAGAGCGCATCTGCCCCTCTGACAGAATTGTTACCCCTTCAGTTTGAACTGTAGCCTCAGCCCTGGGCAATAAAACGTATGTACCGTTGTACAGGCTTCATGGACAGAAGTCAGAAAACTGTTCGACAGAAAGTAAACCTTCCGCCAGGAAGGCACGTAACGAATACGCAAAGTTCAGTTGCATGAACAAACCTCAAGCCCGCGCCTGGCTCCTAAACGCAGCCCCCCAGCCCGCGCCCGGCTCCTAAACACAGCCCCCCAGCTCATACCCCTTGTCAATGGAGAGTGCTTTGTGTGACACGTAAACAGCTAGTCATTTAACTGGGGCATAGTTCAGCCAGTCATTTAACTGGGGTATGGTTCAGTAGCACCATCAACATTTGACGCAACAACGGAAACAGCGTGGAGTGAGAAAATGAGTGCAGATGGTGAGGAAAGTGTTGATAAAGTAAGGTGGTTAAATTCAAAATTACGATTGAGTATTAGGGCCACACTGAGGCAGAAAAAAATTTTGAGAATAAGGTCGTAATATTACTACAATAAAGTTATTATTTTATGAGGAAAAAAAGGCTACGTAATTTTAAGCTAGGTGTTATTTTAGAGGGGAAATATCAGAAGAGCAGCCTGCCTCTGCGTTAAAATGAGGAACGTGGAGCATCTTGTGAAGTTATACTTTAGTACAGGTTTCACAAATAATGAAATGCGTAATCTTTTAGTGCATCAGCACCACATTATCATAAGTATCAGGACTTTGAAAAGATTGTGCAGGAAAGTGTGTCAATTCCGAAGAAAGAACCATACAGACTTGGAGGAAATTGCCTCTTTTGTTACAATTTTATGTTCGTAATATTCTGATTTTTTCTCGTAAAATTACGACTTTATTCTCAATTATGACTACGACCTTATTCTCAAAATCGTATGATTTTTTTTTCCTCAATGTGGCCCAATACTTCATAGTTCAAAATAAAGTGGTTAAATCCAACCTTTTTTCTACTGTAATTATTAAAAAATAGGTCAATAAAAATGATCAATAATTATCAATGCAGACTGAAAGGAAGCATTTTATCGTGATAATTTTTTCAGCTATATCGCCCAGCCCTAAGCCTGATCATAATGTACACGTTTGCCCCCGTGCAAATCTCAAATGCCCCCTCAGTCACTGCACGCTGCAGCCGGGCCTGGTTTGCCTTTAACGTCAGCCTCCGTTATCCCTCAACCGCAATGTGCTAGTGCCTATCAATGTTTTGTCCGAGATATGTCGCAAGGAAAACTTGAGGGAATATCCGTTTTGGTTACAACTGACTGAAAATCATTTTGTACTTGAGGTTTAAACAGATCTGAAATAATGTTATAAGTGACACTGGTAAAGTGTTCTGGGGCAGTCGCGGACACCCACTTTGAGAAACCCTGGTGGAGTGTGTGACTGAGCAGTGCGGAGCCTCCAGCTGGGTGAGGTATAAGGTGTTGTTTGGTGGTACAGAGGGTGATGTTTGATGGTGTAGAGAGAGTGGTTGAGTGAACTGGAAGATCGCTCAAAGGGAACTCTTGGAGTGTAGGCTGTTTTGCCTTGAAATTTCATTTGTCCACAATATTCTTGGTTATTTTTGTTAAAAAAAAAATATTTACTGTTTTATCTTCATTTCATTGAAATAGACCTGTCAGTTAGCAGTCACCCAATGATTAGGTGTCTCTGTTATGCGAGATAACAGTGAAACAAAACTGAGTTTAGCTGTAGCTGTGGGCTCCTGTTATCACTTCATGACAAAGAGGACAGTGGATCCCCACACTGCCTTCCTGTTCCAGCACACAGCTGGTTCTCCTGAATCCTCTTACCATGTCTGTCATGAGTCAGAAAGGATGAACTCTGTCCTGTAGTTGGTTGAAATCTGTTGTCTTTTGTTGAGACTTGGCAGGCTTGAGTTTTCTGTTTGTTTTATCTGGTTCACCTCAGTCTTCACCACCCTGTCATTGTCTTCACTCACTGATCTCGGCACTAAAGAATGTATTATGTGTGTCAAACGATGTGACGCCAGCTCAGAGCTGTGCTTGCAGGTTTGTTTATACATTTTACAGCATCTACTAGAGGTGTTAAGAGTTTACCCTACAGTTTGGTTTGAACCTGGGGTTTTGAGCCACGGTTCAGTTTGGCTCAAAAGACAATTGAACGAACTCAGTCTTTTTCATTTAAACAGAGAAATTTAACACACACATAAAAAAAACAAGTTTAATGAAACAACACAACTCTGCAAAAAGTGAAGTGAAAGAATACTTCAGTTTCCTCTATTTCATAGTTCTTTTAGAAAATGGGTGTGAGAAAACTAAACTTTAGCAGACATTTTACAGCTCTTCTCCATGCCAGTGATAGAAATAGGTTACACATTTTACTCAATAGTGCTTCTTCAAGAAAATGACTGCAGGAAAACTAAACTACAGCCGTGACCCTAACAGTTATTTTAAAGAAATACGTAACAAGCGCAGAATAACAAGCATCTGCTCTGACCTGTCCTGCATGGACACTGTGTGTTTGGTTGTTATTTAAAATGGACACTGTGTGTTTGGTTCTTATTTAAAATGGACACTTTGTGTTTGTGTGTTTGGTTCATATTTAAATTGGACACTGTGTTTGGTTCTTATTTATAATGGACACTGTGTGTTTGGTTCTTATTTATAATGGTTACTCAGTCATTGTCATGAACACTGTTATAATCGTCAAAAAAGCATGTGCACAGCACATAATAATCAAAGAAATCAAAAAAAGACACAGCATACCAGCCTCAAATTATGATTAACATTATTCATCATGATCGGAAGCACGGTGTGGATTGTTCCCGTAACACTAAGAATATGTGATTTGTGATTTGGTATCAGAGCTTAAGAGGAGGGAAAAAAAATTCTACGGTTCACTGCACGTGTGCCATGTGTAACTGAGGAAAACAGAACCACAGTTTTCAGTTTCAGTACAAAACCTCACACCCCATGAGCCTTCATCTCAGGGAAAGGGGAAAATGGAACAATTGCAAGATTCTTGAATTTCAGGCTGAAAATAAAAAAAAAGCCTCACAGACACACGTTCAGCTCTTAGACTGGGGCCTAACCCACAACACCGAGAGGACAGAGAATATGTCCTAGACTGGGGCTTTACCCAAAACACAGAGAGGACAGAGAATATATCCTAGACTGGGGCTTTACCCACAACACAGAGAGGACAGAGAATATATCCTAGACTGGGGCTTAACCCACAATACAGAGAGGACAGAGAATATATCCTAGACTGGGGCTTTACCCTCAACACAGAGGATAAAACAAAGCAAGATCGTCCACTGAGGGTTTTCAAAATACTTCTGCTTCATCATTGAACTGAGTTGCATCACCATCGTCTGTTTCAGTCATCTGTCAGTTCCCTCTCTCTCTCCCTTGCCCTCTGTTTTTAAATCAGCCCCAGAGAAGGGTGTGTGTGTGTGTGTGTGTGTGTGTGTGTTCTGTGGTCTCACGCTTACTTTTTCTGCTCTGGTGCAGGTCTGCGGAGCCCTCCCTGCTGCTTATCCTCTTCCTCCTCTAACCCATCAAGCTCTCTCTCTCTCTCTCTCTCTCTCTCTCTCTCTCTCTCTCTCTCGCTCTCTCTCTCTCTCTCTCTCTCTCTCTCTCTCTCTCTCTCTCTCTCTCTCTCGCTCTCGCTCTCGCTCTCTCGCTCTCACTCTCGCTCTCTCTCTCTCTCTCT
>NC_044495.1:320000-352500 GCF_902362185.1 Chanos chanos
ATATACACACGCACAGATACACAATGCATATGAAAATTTGATGAGTGCTGAGTCTTTTTTCTTTTAATAACAGTTTATTTGCTGAATACTGTGATGTGCTGAATACTGTGAAGTGCGTTGAAACAGCTCTAGCAATGATTATGAAAACATGTCCTTTACCCCATTCAAAACTTTATTCAAAACCTCAATCAAAACCTTATTCAGAACCTTATTCAGAACCTTATTCAGAACCTCAATCAAAACCTTACTCAGAACCTTATTCAGAACCTTATTCAGAACCTTATTCAAAACCTCAATCAAAACCTTATTCAGAACCTTATTCAGAACCTTATTCAGAACCTCAATCAAAACCTTATTCAGAACCTTATTCAAAACCTCAATCAAAACCTTACTCAGAACCTTATTCAGAACCTTATTCAAAACCTCAATCAAAACCTCAATCAAAACCTTATTCAGAACCTTATTCAGAACCTCAATCAAAACCTCAATCAAAACCTTATTCAGAACCTTATTCAGAACCTTATTCAGAACCTCAATCAAAACCTTACTCAGAACCTTATTCAGAACCTTATTCAGAACCTCAATCAAAACCTCAATCAAAACCTTATTCAAAACCTCAATCAAAACCTTATTCAAAACCTCATTCAAAACCTTATTTAAATGTTGTTTAAATGTTCTCGGGCTATCGGAGACCGGGGCAGTGACAGACGGTGATGGAACAGAGCGAGAATCAGAGGAAGGTTTGACGTGTATCACTGCAGTTTACGGACAGTGAGAATATTCCCGTGAGAATATCCCTGTTTGGCTTTTCAAAACAGTGAAGATGACTGCGTGTCATCAGCCTAAGGCAGATCAGTGCAGTTTGGTCAGTCGAACACCACGGCTGTGTGTGAGATGTACATCAGGCAGATCACACACACACACAGATGGCTTTTTGGCCCTAAACACAGGTGATGTTGTTTGGATGAAATGAAAATTCCTCAGACCTGAGAAATGTGTCCTGTTTGAATGTGGAGACAGAAGAGAGGACCATTGGACTGTGTGTAAGTGATTAGGCAAATCATGTTTGATGGGCTGAGAGAGAGGCAGACAGGAACAGAGAGAAAGCATGAATGAACAGATCATTGGAGGTAAAAAAAAACAAAAAGAAAAACACATTTGTGTAATAGGAGAGTGATGGTATGTCTGTTTTGCCATTAAGGGCTAAATTTCCTCAGTATGTGTGTGTATGTGTGTGTGTGTGTGTGTGTGTCTGTCTGTCTGTCTCAGGGTAAATTACAGCATAATTCTTATCACTACTTTTGTGACAGAGTGAAGAGTGAATGAGGGCAGAGAAACAGAGAATAAGAAAAAGAGGAGATTGACAGAAGTAGAGACAGATGGGGGAAACTTGTGTCAGAGCAGAAACTGTGTGTTGTGTGTGTGTGAGTGTGTTGTGTTTAGGGCTGCCCCCCTAAGAATTGACCAAACCGTTAGTCGATGAGAAGAGTCTTAGTCGACCAAGTTTCCATTGGTCAGATCATCCAAAGTGTTGGATCATTTCTAGCGTGTGGGGGACGAATCCAAGATATTTTTTTCAGTGTAGTTTTTTAAGAAAAGACTGTTTTTATCGATCATTTGTTTTTATAAGTTGTTGTGTTGGAGTTACAAGTTCATAACGTGTGTAATGCTACACTGTGTTGAAATGAATTAACAAAATGTTCAGTCTCCATACTACGACAGAGCATTAGGGCCAATGTTCAGTCTCCATACTACAACAGAGCATTAGGGCCAATGTTCAGTCTCCATACTACGACAGAGCATTAGGGCCAATGTTCAGTCTCCATACTACGACAGAGTATTAGGGCCAATGTTCAGTCTCCATACTACGACAGAGCATTAGGGCCAATGTTCAGTCTCCATACTACGACAGAGTATTAGGGCCAATGTTCAGTCTCCATACTACAACAGAGCATTAGGGCCAATGTTCAGTCTCCATTACTACGACAGAGCATTAGGGCCAATGTTCAGTCTCCATTACTACGACAGAGCATTAGGGCCAATGTTCAGTCTCCATTACTACGACAGAGCATTAGGGCCAATGTTCAGTCTCCATACTACGACAGAGAATTAGGGCCAATGTCCAGTTTCCATACTACGACAGAGCATTAGGGCCAATGTTCAGTCTCCATACTACGACAGAGTATTAGGGCCAATGTTCAGTCTCCATTACTACGACAGAGTATTAGGGCCAATGTTCAGTCTCCATACTATGACAGAGCATTAGGGCCAATGTTCAGTCTCCATACTACTACGGAGTATTAGGGCCACATTGAAGGGAAAAAATTCGGAGATTTCGAGAATAAGGTTGTAATACTACGAGAATAAAGTCGTAATTTCAGGCTACATGTTATTTTAGAGGGGAAATATCAGAAGAGCAGCCTGACACCTGCTTTAAAATGAGGAACGTGGAGCATCTTGTGAAGTTATACTTTAGTACAGGTTTCACAAATAACAAAATACTTAATCTTTTGGCGCATCAGCACCACATTATCATAAGTATCAGGACTTTGAAAGGATTCTGTAAGAAACCGTAAAATTCTCGTAAAATTACGACTTTATTCTCAGCTTACAACTTATTCTCTTTTTTTTTCTTGGGTGTGGCCCTAATACTCCTTCATACCTTGCTGGTTGTTCCAACACATTCAGAATCATTACCGCTGCTGCGGTTAGCATTGTCATTAACAGGCGGGTGCTTCATGCTTGCACTTGTAAAATGTATGTTTTAAGGCTCATTATTATGGTTTTGTGTTTCTCTGTAATGAAGCACAGTGTTAACAATGTTACAACATTCTGTCTGAGCCCTGGAACTCAAACCATTTTCTGATGCCCCAAAGAAATACATTTACATAATTAAATTAATATCCTAAACGTATGACAAGTAGTTTACTAATGGCTTGAATTAATGACTGGGTTACTAGTCAGTGAGGAAAATCTTTGGTCAGGGGCAGCCCTAGTTGTATTATGTTGTGCGCGTGTTTTGTGAGTGCATCCGTGTGTGATGTAGACCTGTGTGTGTGTGTGTGTGTGTGTGTTGTTTTCTGTGTGCATGTGCGAGCGCCTGCATGCATGTGTGTTTGTGTGTGAGAGAGACTGAAGAACATTCATCTCGATCTGAAACTGCAGAAATGCTTGACTGATCTACTGTGGAGCAGAGGCCAGCAGTAAGACACACACTGCCTGTCTGAGCCAGGCGGAAACACGGAGGACAAATCGAATAATGAAGAAAGGAAACAGCATGCAGTACAGGAGTCCAGACAGAGAGCAGGGGGAAGAGGGATTCATGTCGGTGTGAAAAGGGTGAATAGCAGCAGGTGCACTATGCTGATATCAGTATGTCTGTCACACAGGACAGAGGGAGAGGGAGAAAGATAGAGAGTGAGGTGGGGAAAGGTTTGGATGAGACACAGAGAAACTGGGGCATTTGTAACAGCTGAATAGAAACCATGGCAATAATTCAGAACATTTGTGAATAAAAAAAATTAGATTAATGAAGGAACCACAGTGTCCCTGTGTCCTACCTACACACTTACACACACACAAACACGTACTCACAAACACAAATGCACACACTAATATACACATCTAAATACACTCTCAAACGTTCAGCTATCTGAAGTTCTTATCTTTGCATACATCCCATGCCTCATACATCCCATGCATACATCCCATGCCCCAAAAAGTCACAGGGTCCTAACACAGAAACACCAAACAGTCACAGTGTCCTAATACAGAAACACCAAACATTCACAGGGTCCTAATACAGAAACACCAAACAGTCACAGGGTCCTAACACAGAAACACCAAAAAGTCACAGGGTCCTAATACAGAAACACCAAACATTCACAGGGTCCTAATACAGAAACACCAAACATTCACAGGGTCCTAACACAGAAACACCAAACAGTCACAGGGTCCTAATACAGAAACACCAAACATTCACAGGGTCCTAATACAGAAACACCAAACATTCACAGGGTCCTAATACAGAAACACCAAACATTCACAGGGTCCTAACACAGAAACACCAAACATTCACAGGGTCCTAACACAGAAACACCAAACATTCACAGGGTCCTAACACAGAAACACCAAACATTCACAGGGTCCTAACACAGAAACACCAAACAGTCACAGGGTCCTAACACAGAAACACCAAACATTCACAGGGTCCTAACACAGAAACACCAAACAGTCACAGGGTCCTAATACAGAAACACCAAACATTCACAGTGTCCTAATACAGAAACACCAAACATTCACAGTGTCCTAATACAGAAACACCAAAGTCACAGGGTCCTAATACAGAAACACCAAACATTCACAGGGTCCTAATACAGAAACACCAAACATTCACAGGGTCCTAACACAGAAACACCAAACATTCACAGGGTCCTAATACAGAAACACCAAACATTCACAGGGTCCTAATACAGAAACACCAAACATTCACAGGGTCCTAACACAGAAACACCAAACATTCACAGGGTCCTAACACAGAAACACCAAACATTCACAGGGTCCTAATACAGAAACACCAAACATTCACAGGGTCCTAATACAGAAACACCAAACAGTCACAGGGTCCTAATACAGAAACACCAAACATTCACAGGGTCCTAATACAGAAACACCAAACATTCACAGGGTCCTAACACAGAAACACCAAACAGTCACAGGGTCCTAACACAGAAACACCAAACATTCACAGTGTCCTAATACAGAAACACCAAACATTCACAGTGTCCTAACACAGAAACACCAAACATTCACAGGGTCCTAACACAGAAACACCAAACATTCACAGGGTCCTAATACAGAAACACCAAAAAGTCACAGGGTCCTAATACAGAAACACCAAACATTCACAGGGTCCTAATACAGAAACACCAAACATTCACAGGGTCCTAACACAGAAACACCAAACATTCACAGGGTCCTAACACAGAAACACCAAACACAGACGTTTGTTTCACAGACGGTTTAGGCAGTTGTATTATAATTATGGTCAGTGTGCCAGGAGACTGATATACCTCAACATTTTAGACATTTAAAGACTCTGAGAACTTGATACACACATTCTGTTTCATTTGATCACCTTTCCTCTTTTCTGGAGATGAACAGGGTCGAACGAGGAGTCAGACTAAGCTAGTGCATGTTCTCCGCATGAGTGCTTTGCTTAATCACAGATGAGAGCCAATCAGTGCAGCTCTGCCCCCTCTGAGTGAGGTGTGTTTGTGTGTGTGCTGGAACTGAAGAGGCTGAATTTGTATTCAGACAGGGCAGAGCAGTGACAGACACACAGCACTGCTTTAATATGGCTCTGAATGTTTCAAAGGGACAAACTGGACCTGTGATGCCCCTTAAACGTTCACACAATTCACCTACCAGGACCCGCCGGTCAGTCCTGTACCTCCAGACCCACTCAGTCTAATGGTATCGTCAAAAAAGCTCAGGAGATAATGGAAAAGGGGATAATTTAGCTGTCATCTCCCCCTCCTTTTGTCTGAAGCATGAAAACAAACGTACACTCGTAGAGAATTCAATAGCTTTTCTCAGGATTTTTCCCCAGAATAAGCTGTTCCCTTTAGGGTTGGCCTGAGGTGGTTACATGTTTGTCACGTGATAATTACGTTATCATCACATGGCATGATTTACTGTAATGACTGTGTAATAAGGTTTTTTGGCTTAGCACAGACTGCTGTCTCATCTGCTGTCTCTGGTCTGGGAGGTCTGCTCAGTATGGACCAGTAGACCGTTAGAGCAAACAAAACCAAACAAACACATTAACTCACTGTCAGCTATCTATGCAACTACGACACACACGAGCATACAACTGCCATACACCACACAGTTTAACACACTCTAGACAAACTACACAATCTAACACACTCTAAACAAACTACACAACTACTACACACTCCTCCATACTCTACACAAACAGCTGGATAAAATGATTTGTCGTTCGTAAAACATGGGAACATGTTGATGGGTAAAATACTAAATATTCATCTGTCTCGTGTCACAAAACTGTCTTTCTTTCATTCTCACAGATTTCCCACACAGAGTAGATCTGTATCACTGCCAGTGGTTCTGAAGCCAAATCTGGAGTACATTTCTTCACTATCTCAGAGACGGTGGTGTTGATTTGGTCTCACAGCAGAGAAGCAACACATAATCATCCCCTCGACAGATCCACGGTCCAAACCAGCCGAGGTAGCTTGCACGTCATGGCTGAAGTGAGGATCTGTAATTTAGCCTGATTTAAAACAACTATTTCTGTTTGAGAGTGCTGAGAATGCAGAGGAAAGCACAACCCTAATTAGTCATGTTTTACATGTGAGAGAGAAGCCTGCTGAGAAATATACTTTCAGATTAAAAATATCATCAGAGAGACAGCACCGTGTCCACTGTAATAATGGGACATCTGAGTACCGAGAGCTTAACTATGGTGTCCCTCAGGGGTTGGTCCATGGCCCTCTCCTATTCTCCATTTACATGCTCCCTCTGGGCGATATTATTCGTAGTTACAACATTAGCTTCCACTGTTATACTGATGATACTCAGATCTTCTCACCGATCAAGCACAGTGACCGCTCTGAACTGGCCAATCTTGAGGCGTGTCTCTGTGCTATTAAAGGTTGGATGTCAACCAATTCTCCGATGCCTAACCACACTACTCCTGTCCTGGCTTCCCTTCACTGGCTTTCAATTCATGCCAGGGCTGATTTTAAAGTCCCCCTATTAACATTTAAAATTCTGCATGGGCTTCCACCAGCCTACCTATCTGACTCGCAGCTAACACAGTGGGCAGACCGTCATGATGGAATGCAGAAAAACTACGAATTTTCACTCTTCACTGTTTTTCCAGAAAAAAATCAGAAAGGCACTGTTGCTAAGTCCTTCTGACACAGGGGGCTCAGCTGTTGTCTGATTCCTTAATAGTTTTTGAAACTGTATCAAATAAGAATCTAGAATTGTTCTTATTGTTTTCAGCCAGGTCAGACAGGTATGGCAGCGTAGCTGCAGTAAGAGCTTGTTTGTATTCGAAGAGATGCCCCTACTTTTGTCTCTCACCACCTGCTTTCCAGCTTTTACATGATGTCTGTTTAAGGGCTAAGGTCTGGTTAGAATCCCAGGGCAAATACCTCCTCTCCCTAAATCTTTTCTTCTTAAGTGGTGCAACCATATCTAGGGCAGGGGTTCTCAAACTTTTCAGGGAGAAAATTTTCCAAGCACCCCCTCATTATCATAACATAGATTAAGCATATGTATACTGCCATTTGTACTCTTAGATGCCACTGGCACTATTTGTATTCTAAAACTCAGCCTCAATGCTTCAGACCTGCTTCATAGAGATACACAGAAACACACTTCAATTTGAATCATGTTAATAGCACTTCTATACCTTTAAACAGTTGGTCATTTTATTCAAGTTCATTTGGACTCAACATGACAGCATTTAAACTTTTCAATTAACTCATCTTAAAAACTTTCAGAAAATGAACAGTACCAAGACTGGCTTAGTCATAATAAACCCAGACATCTACCATTTCCCATACTGGTCTAAAGCTGACTTTCAGTAAGTACTTCAACTTTAAACTAATGAACTTATTGCTCCTCATTCAAATAACTGGCAGAAAGCTCTGAACAAATCATGACAGAAGTTATCATAACAGTGTCACAGAGCACATGGTAGTAATGAAGCCTGTCACTTCAGAACAGTTTGACTGGACTATCATAACAGTGTCACAGAGCACATGGTAGTAATGAAGCCTGTCACTTCAGAACAGTTTGATTGGACTATCATAACAGTGTCACAGAGCACATGGTAGTAATGAAGCCTGTCACTTCAGAACAGTTTGACTGGACTATTTGCTTTAAGCTGCTACATCCCATTCTTATCTCACAAGCAGCAGCAGGCACGGTTCGTTGCACTCTGAGTGAAGTGAGCAATTCATGACAGATTGACGTGATGTGACACAATCATATCAGAGTTTCTATTGGCCCAAAGTTACAGGGGTGGGAGTAATGGACATAGAATGCTTGTCTGATTGGCACGAAAGGTCCTCATCTGTAGATATGCATTTTTTAATGATACAGCACAATTTTATCATTTATAGCAAATTATTTTGCACACCCCATGGCTATGGGTCACGGACGCCCAGAACCACTGATCTATTGTATCATGTAAGGCAGCATTAAAGCCTTCAGTCATCTGTTCATGAGCATTAACACTCAAAAATGTGTTTTATGGCAAACTGTCATTGGAAAGCGATGATTATGTAAGTCTTCAGTGTTTGGGGTCAGGGTTTGGGTTTAGGATTAGGGTTTAGTGTTAGAATTAGGGTTAGGGTAGAGTTAAGGTTGGGCTTAAGGTATGCTAAACTCTGAAGGCTAGAGGACAGGTATGAGCACAGAAGGACTAGACAGCTAAAGTTGAGACAGGTGAAATTTTGAAATAGTGGTGAAATTAGATTTAGATTAGATTCAACTTTATTGTCATTGTGCAGAGTACAGGTACAAAGCCAATGAAATACAGTGAAAGAGTCTGTTTGCTGTATGTGAAGTTTGCGTAGCTGAAACAAACGTAGTAAACAACCAGAGAAATTAACACTATTTTGCTGAATCTGGTGAGACACTGAGCCTCGCGATGTGCACGCGCCACCATCTTGGTATTCCTATTATTCACTCTCTCTCTCTGTTTCTTTTCATCTGTCCCGGGATGACTGGCAGGCTGCCGTGTTTGGTGTGTGTGTGTGAGTGTTTTCCTTTGGGCAGAGTTGCAGTTTCTGTGTTTGTTCCTTAAACTTGCTCTGACATGCAGTGTAATTTCATCAGCAGAACAGTGAATTTTCAGCTCCTCAGAAGGGGCTAGTCTTTAGTGGGTCAGAGAGATCTCTGGCACTCTCTCTGTCTCCCCCTCTCAGTTCTGTGTATGATGAAAAAACAGTAAAGAGACTTAAAGTTTGGAAGGCGGGGCCCTCTCTCCCCTGCGGATTCCATTTGGTCTGTTTGGCATTCAGAGCTGCTCCTGTTAAAACACAGAGAGCACAAGAAGAAAGAGGCATAGCAATGCAAGCACACACACACACGAAAAAGATTGTAAGAGGATAGACTCTGGATGCATATTTTTACTAAAAAAAAAACAAACAAAAATATTTTTTTATCTTACCAGTAACATATTAGTACCGTAACACACTACTCATCACATCCATCCATACAACTCTGCACATCCTCCTATACCAAACCCATTCAGTATACAGAACCCACACAATATATATGCATGAATGGCGTATATGATACACACGCGCACACAAAAAACACAACTAAGCATTACACACACACACTCACACTCACACACACACACACACACACACATACACTCTCACACACACACACACACACACACACACACACATACACATGCAGGCACTGCTATACGATGTATTGTATGACAACATGGTCGTGTAAATTTCGAGGAAAAATGTGTCAGAGTGGCTGAGACTCATAAAGTAAGAAAGCTGACAGAGGCACAGAGCAGAAACACAGTCTTACTCTGGCATTACACACACACAGCCTTACTCTGGCATTACACACACACAGCCTTACTCTAGCATTACTCACACACACACACACACAGCCTTACTCTAGCATTACTCACACACAGCCTTACTCTAGCATTACACACACACACACACAGCCTTACTCTGGCATTACACACACACACACACACACAGTATTACTCTAGCATTACTCACACACAGCCTAACTCTAGCATTACTCACACACAGGCTTACTCTAGCATTACTCACACACACATACACAGCCTTACTCTGGCATTACACACACACAGCCTTACTCTGGCATTACACGCACACACAAAGCATTACTCTAGCATTACTCACACACACACACACAGCCTTACTCTAGCATTACTGCACATACACAGCCTTACTCTAGCATTACTCACACACAGCCTTACTCTAGCATTACTCACACACAGCCTTACTCTGGCATTACTCACACACAGCCTTACTCTGGCATTACACACACACAGCCTTACTCTAGCATTACTCACACACAGCCTTACTCTAGCATTACTCACACACACACACAGCCTTACTCTGGCACTACACACACACAGCCTTACTCTAGCATTACTCACACACACACACAGCCTTACTCTGGCATTACTCACACACAGCCTTACTCTGGCATTACACACACACAGCCTTACTCTAGCATTACTCACACACAGCCTTACTCTAGCATTACTCACACACACACACAGCCTTACTCTGGCATTACACACACACAGCCTTACTCTAGCTTTACACACACACAGCCTTACTCTGGCATTACACACACACAGCCTTACTCTAGCATTATGCATGCGTGTGCACGGTGACATGATTAAAGTGGGATGAACAGAAAGGCAAAGGGAGACACAGGCCGTGTGAAACAGCTGAGCAGCAGACTACTGAGAGAAATAGCCCTGAAGAGACACGTAAGACTATGACTGTAAGTGATGCATCAGAGGCAAAACTGGGATATCACTGTAACACAACATCACAGCATCTAAAGAGTTTATCACACATCTCACATCACACATTGTGTATTTTCTCCATATCACACACATTCACACGTGCACATACACACGCTCAAACACACTCATACACACAGGTACCACACAAATGACTCAACATTACAAGCACAACACAAACACACACGCACACAACTGAGAGCATTACACACACACACACACACACACACTCACATATACAAAGACATGTTTAAACATAAGCCTGTCTCTTCAGTCGAGAAGAGTAAGTGTTGATGGTTGATTACACATGTATGTGACCATACATAAAATGACATGTATTAAGTACAGACTCCACTCTGTGGCCGTGATTTTATTTGGTCTTTAATGTAATTTATTTGTTCTGCTCCTTTTCCTTCTGAATGTTTGCTGCCCATTTTCAGGCCTGTTCTGAGAGAAGAAAAGCTTTTAACCTTTTACAGAGTCTCTCAAGGGTTAAGGACAAATTATAGTCCTCTGCTCCAGACACCCATACACACCCAGAGACACACACAAACATGCACCCCCCCCCCCTCTTCCACCCCCCCCCCCCCCCCCTCTCTCCCCCACCTCTCTCTCTTCCCCCCCCCTCTCTCTGTCTCTCTCTCTCTCTCTCCCCCCTCTCTCTCTCTCTCACACGGCTTGAAGTCAGAGAATAATGACAGGATGAAAAGATAATAGTTGTGATCAAACTGTCAGAAGACTCTGTGACCCAAACAGGACAAAATACTCTGTTACCAGCTCATTCTCTACATCTTTTCCTATGAACTCTCTTTCACTCTCCCTCTCTCTCTCTCTTTCTCCCTCTCACCCTCTCTCTCCTTCCCTCTCTCTCTCACCCTCTCTCTCTCCTCCTCTCTTTCTCTCTCTCTCCCTCTCTCCCCCTCTCCCTCCTTCCCTCTCTCTCTCTCTCCTCTCCCCCCCTCTCTTTTTCTTTCTATCACTCTCTCTCCCTCTTTGCGCTGTTTTTTTAGTTCTATGTGTATATATAGGTTTAGGCCCTTTCCTGTAACTGCCAAAAGACAGGTTTCCCTATTGTTACTTCAGTGCGTTTTGTCTCCATGGCCCTAGTGAAGAGTGACAATATCAGCATCCTCCCAATTATGGAGGGAGCCACATGTAACAGTGGAACCAAAAGTTAAAGTACTGGGAGTTAAAGTAATTTACACCTGAGTCTGTTTTTCAGTTTTGTATTGGCTGACTTGGGAAAAACATGCTATGCTCTCTCAGAGTCCCTTTTTATAAACACACTCTCTCTGGCTAATCAGGCTTTTACACCCATCTGGTAGATTTCTGAGAATATTCATGAATGTTAGTAATCCCATTCATTTTGTCTCTCTTTGATCATTTCAGCTCAAAGGATCACACCAGGACATTCAGAGCAATTAATATATCACAGATTAATGTCCGTGTGTGTGATGGGTCTGTGTGTGTGTGTGTGTGTGTGTACCATGTATTTCTATCTCTAGTCCCCAGTAAGACAGCATAATCTGACAAAGGTGCCTAGTGGGGACCAAAATGCTGGTCCCCACTAGGGGAACAACGTTTTTCTGAACTATATTGTTGTTATTGATAAAACAAAATGTGCCGAAACATTTCTGTGGCTAAGGTTAAGGTTAGGATTAGGGATTGGTTAGTAGTTCCCACTAGGGTATGAATACAAACATTTGTGTGTGCGTGTGTGTGTGTGTGTGTGTGTGTGTGTGTGTGTGTGTGTGAGAGAGAGAGAGAGAGAGAGAGAGTTAAATAATGTGTGAAGGCTGTGGTGTGGAGGTCACTCTCAGTTCTCCATGACAATAAAATGTTAGTAAAAAACAAGATGCAAATCCAATGGGGCTCATACAAAACCATTCATGTGGAAAATCTCCTATGTCTGGACTGCTGTATGTGGACTGATGTATGTGGACTGAATGTGGACTGAATGTGGACTGAATGTGGATTGATGTATGTGGATTGATGTATGAGGACTGAATGTGGACTGATGTCTGTGGACTGAATGCGGATTGATGTATGTGGATTGATGTATGAGGACTGAATGTGGACTGTTTGTGGACTGTTTGTGGAACGATGTATGTGGACATCACCTCTAAACAGACAGACCAGTGGAGTACTGTAGGAAGACCCTTTTGGTGTTATTAACATGCTTCACAAGTTGGCATCAGAGACGGGGAAAGATTGTGATCGTTTTTGGTGCACTGAGAGGTGGGGCAGACATCTGCAGGTCTGGGTTCTTTTGAATTGTTTTATTGGTTGAGAGTCCAGAGGCTCCTGGACCTGCAGTGAAAGGTTGAAATGTCACTGTGTTATTTAGATACCAACAGCACACCCTCTCTCTTTAAGGAATGTTACTTAACATTGAGAGGGCAAGCAGCCATCTCACAATGCTAAGGGAACGATGTCATATTGGCATGCAGTACCTGTTGGAACAATTCAGCGAAGAAGTTTAGGGTTTAGGGAAGACTCAGCAAGAGCAGAAACCTGTTATGACAAGTCTGCACACCACACCACAGAGAGCTCCAGCCTGGCACAAGGATACAGCCGCTGTTGTTTCCGTTAACAAGTAAGACTGGAGAAAACCGACAAGCGGCCTATCAGGTGATAAGAGGGCAGGACCAACCACCTCTGAGGTAAAACGTCCGGACAAGTTCCAGTCTAAGACGTTCCATCACACCTATCTAACATATGACATCCATCACATAAGACTGTACAGTGACAGCAGTCAGAGTGTAGACCAGAGTGTGGACCAGGGTGTAGACCAGGGTGTAGACCAGGGTGTGGACCAGGGTGTGGACAGCTGCTCCCTCATATTACAGACAAGACTGTAAATGCTCTGGATGCAGAACAAAACTATGCTTCACTCTTTATCCACTTACTGAAAGTGTTTGGCACTGTGACAATAACATTTTATTCAATAGGTTCTGAGTATCTCATCAGAAGAACTCATGTGATTGTGCTAATGTCTACTGTAATGTCCATTTCTGCCCTAATGGCACAATCTTACATGTCACTGGATCCACACTTACCAGTTCATCATTACCTCATTATCTGACCCTAACCCTAACCCTGTAGTATATGTAGGAATTGGGCTAAACAGTAAATGACCTTTTCAGACTGCCATGGAACATCTATTATGCAACTTAGTACTTTATTTATGATAATATTGGTGTATTCTCTTCTTGCTGTAAATCCTGAAAAAAAATCCTGGAATAAACTAGTCACAAAGTCATCCCTGAAACCAGTTCATCAAACTTTCCAAATTGAAAGTCACCGATCAGTTATTTGGTGAGTCAAACTACCATGCTCCAGCTGTAAAGACAGAATCTAAACAGAACAGATGGAAGCTTTGGTTAATATTTAGTTCAGCTAAAATTTGGGGGTTGTGGGCTTGGGTTTTTACATGCACACTTTAAAAAAATCAAAACAGAATTTGATTGGGACAGTCAGACATTTGTAGAACTTCCTGAAGAAAAATCCCTGTTTAACACAAGCTGCTTGTTGCATGAATTGTGTGATGAGATTTGTGTGATGAGGTGTCTATGATCTTTGTGTTTGGACATAACTCAGGAACACTTGATATCTAAAAAAAAAGACATTAAATGCAGCACATTTAAAACACTGCAGTTTTAGTCTGTGTTTCCTCCCCTGTCTTGTCAATGATTTATCTCATGACATGTCTAAATACACTGAAAATAAAGCCATCGGTGTGCTGTTACCTTCAACTCCATCAGACCTGCCCACAGGTTTTTATTAAAATTTTCGAAGAGAGATGCAGTTTCTGGAGTGACAGTTAAAGAATTAAAGGAGAGTGGTTAAGTGGAGAAACCTTTACTTTATTTCCCATAATGAACTGAGTCATTCTGGCTCAATAACAAAGTTGAGTTTTTACATTCAGCCGTTTATCTTCATTCATTGTTGTCCCTCTAGAGTAATGTTGAGTGGAGTTTGGCTTTGATGCTTTGGCAAAGACACTTTGTTCTGACACAAAGTCTGGGCCAGTCTGGGGGTCTGTGTGCCACCTCCCCGTTGTCTGGGGGTCTGTGTGCCACCTCCCCGTTGTCTGGGTAACTTTGATTTGGTGTCCCATTTTGGTGAAGGAGAGAGTTAAATAAAGGAGAGTTAAATAAAAGGAGAGCGAGAGAGAGAGAGAGGGAGAGACAGAGAGAGAGGGAGGGAGTTAAATCAAGATAAACAGACTCTCAATGCTTCTCTTTACTTCCTATCTTCCTTACTGCAGCACAGTGGAACACTCTCCCTCTCTCTCTCCCTCTCTCCCTCTCTCTCTCTCTCTCTCTCTCACTCTCTCTCTCTCTCTCTCTCACTCTCACTCTCTCTCTCTCTCTCTCTCACTCTCACTCTCACTCTCTCTCTCTCTCTGTCTCTCTCTCTCTCTCACTCTCTCTCTCTCTCTCTCTCTCTCTCTCTCTCTCTCTCTCTCTCTCTCTCTCTCTCTCTCTCTGTCTCTCTCTCTCTCCCTCTCTCTCTCTGTGTCAGCATATTTATGATTTATCTCTCCTTTTCCTTCCATTATCTTTTCATTATTGCGAGGGAATTATGGGAATTGCAAATTCAAGAAACTGTACCTTTTGTGTGTGTATGTGGTGTTCGTGCGTGCGTGTGTGGTGTGTGTGTGTGTGTGTGTGTATGTATATGTGTTTAGTCAGAGCTTAAGTGATTTCGTGTTGCAGTGAAATAGAGCCAGAGTGGAGTTACATACGGTTTTGCTCTCCACAGGACAGGGCAGATGTGTGTATACAATGCCATTATTAAACCACTCTGTTGTTTTTGATGTGAATGTGAAGATGGTTGAGATGTGAAGTCTTCAGGGATGAACAGAATGTTCTCCCCTCTGACAGAAGCAACCCCCAACCGTCTGTCACTGCATGTGCTGAATTCATATTAACACTCATCCAACACTCTCTCTCTCTCTCTCTCTCTCTCTCTCTCTCTCTGTCTTTCTCTCTCTCTGAATGTAACCCCAAAAGTTTAATTTGAATTATTATCACCAAATATGCCTAGTCACAACTCATCACTCTCCCAAACTCAAGTCTCAAATGTAGAAGCACAGTATGAAGGCGACGCCCAGCTGTTAAAGTCCGGTCCAGTCACGTCCCCTCGTTGGTCCCAGTGCCTGTCTGTCCGCAGCTCAGCGCTCTGGACCTCCATTACAGCTAAACGCAATTTAAGCAAAGACCATCAACTTCTAAATACACGTTCGCATTCATCAGCATCATCACAGCTATACTTTTTTATATATATATATATATGTATATATATATATGTATATATATATTTAACAGTTATATTTTTTTTTATTTATATATATATATATATATATATATATTTTTATATTTAACAGTTATACTTTTATATATATATATTTTTATATTTAACCGTTATATTTTAATCAGATCGGACCCACTTATCTGCCCATGTCTCCATGGTAACAGCTCATGAGACATATGCCAGGTTTTTTCTGCCAAACTCCATTCACTCCATTCCTTATATTAAGGGCCACCAGGGAACTCCAGCCTACACAAGCCCCCCCATGCTTGGGGACCTATGTCACTGCAAATTCTGTCTGGTTCTCCTTCACCAGCTCTGAACCTGGGGCTGGACAACCCACAGCATATATTTACCTGCTTTGATTCTTGAGGGTAAAGAGAATATTTAAGTTATTTACACTGTCTCACATAAGGGCGCTGTTTCTATCTGCTTTCATATTTTGGTTTACTCTACTAAGTGTCAGAATGTGGTATACACTACTAAGTGTCATATTTGGGTTTACTCTACTAAGTGTCAGAATTGGGTTTACTCTACTAAGTGTCATATTTGGGTTTACTCTACTAAGTGTCATATTTGGGTTTACTCTACGAAGTTTCATAATTGAGAAAAGTGTTGTTGTAATTCAGAGTGTGGCCATGTATAAAGACACCCATGGGAGTGGCCTGAGCTGGTTCTTTAAAACTGTGCAGTGAGGTTATGGTAAGGGTTTGTATTCAGAGAGTTTGAGAAGAGACAGAGGTCACTCTGATGTGATTAGGAGGTCTGGAGAGGCTACAGGAAGCCATTACTGAGTGAAGTCATTCATTTATAAAATCAGAAGAGAAAAAGAGCATGTCAGACAGACAAAAATATTTAGCAGTAAAGCAAGTCAGCAGACGGACATACGGCAGTATCTACGTGGATTACATGACAGCCACTCAATACGGCCAAAATAGTTTAAAGAGATTTCCTGCAAAGCTTCTTGGCCTGATGTTTCCTTAACACTGGAGGAACACAGAAGAAATGGAGATATAGGATCAAACATCCTGGAAACGAACTAAATCCAATCCTTCTCAAAACTGCAACAATGTCCTTCAACAGTCCAACTATGAATTTACAGTCCCTCAGATATTACAAGTAATATATTCATTAAAAAATGAAAATGAAATTCTCTTTATTGTCATCCTAACCATATACACACACAGCACACACACACACACACACACACACACACACACACACACACAGTGTCATCTCAACCATATACACACACACACACACACACAGTGTCATCTCAACCATACACACACACACACACACACACACACAGCACACACACACACACACACACACACACACACACACACAGTGTCATCTCAACCATATACACACACAGCACACACACACACACACACACACACACACAGTGTCATCTCAACCATATACACACACACACACACACACACACACACACACACAGTGTCATCTCAACCATATACACACACAGCACACACACACACACACACACAGCACACACACACACACACACACACACACACAGTGTCATCTCAACCATATACACACACAGCACACACACACACACACACACACACACACACAGTGTCATCTCAACCATACACACACACAGACACACACACACACACACAGTGTCATCTCAACCATATACACACACAGCACACACACACACAGTGTCATCCCAACCATATACACACACAGCACACACAGACACACACACACACACACACACACACACAGTGTCATCTCAACCATACACACACACACACACACACACACACACACACAGTGTCATCTCAACCATATACACACACACACACACACACACACACAGTGTCATCTCAACCATATATACACACACACACACACAGTGTCATCTCAACCATACACACACACACACACACACACACAGTGTCATCTCAACCATATACACACACACACACACACACAGTGTCATCTCAACCATATACACACACACACACACACAGTGTCATCTCAACCATATACACACACACACACACACACACACACAGTGTCATCTCAACCATATACACACAAAGCACACACACACACACAGTGTCATCTCAACCATATACACACACACACACACACACACACAGTGTCATCTCAACCATATACACACACACACACACAGCACACACACACACACACACACACACACACACACACAGTGTCATCTCAACCATATACACACAAAGCACACACACACACACACACACACACAGTGTCATCTCAACCATATACACACACACACACGGTGTCATCTCAACCATATACACACACACACACACACACACAGCACACACACACACACACAGCACACACACACACACACACACACACAGTGTCATCTCAACCATATACACACACAGCACACACACACACACACACACACAGTGTCATCTCAACCATATACACACACAGCGCACACACACACACACACACACACAGCACACACACACACACACACACACACACACAGTGTCATCTCAACCATATACACACACACACACACACACACACAGTGTCATCTCAACCATATACACACACAGCACACACACACACAGTGTCATCCCAACCATATACACACACACACACACACACACACACACACACACAGTGTCATCTCAACCATACACACACACACACACACACACACACACACACACAGTGTCATCTCAACCATATACACACACACACACACAGTGTCATCTCAACCATATACACACACAGCACACACACACACACACACACACACACACACACACACACAGTGTCATCTCAACCATACACACACACACACACACACACACACACACACAGTGCCATCTCAACCATACACACACACACACACACACACACACAGTGTCATCTCAACCAAATACACACACAGCACACACACACACACAGTGTCATCTCAACCATACACACACACACACACACACACACACACACACACAGTGTCATCTCAACCATATACACACACACACACACACAGTGTCATCTCAACCATACACACACACACACACACACACACACACACACACACACACAGTGACATCTCATCTCATACACACACACACACACACACACACACAGTGTCATCTCAACCATATACACACACACACACACAGTGTCATCTCAACCATATACACACACACACACACACACACAGTGTCATCTCAACCATATACACACACACAGTGTCATCTCAACCATATACACACACACACACACACACACACAGTGTCATCTCAACCATATACACACACACACACACACACACACACACACACAGTGACATCTCATCTCATACACACACACACACACACAGTGTCATCTCATATACACACACAAAGCACACACACACACACACACACACACACACACACAAAAGTGCTGCTCATTCACTCCCCCCGCCCACATTTTCCTGCCGGTCCAGGGGATCGAACATGCAACCTTTCAGATTCGGTTGGAGGAGTTGTGATAGTTGAGGCAGTGAGGAGCTGAGGCAGTGAGTAGTTGAAGCAGTGAGTACAATTTACAATTTACAATTACAATTTAGCATTTGGCAGACGCTTTTAGCCAAAGCGACTTACAATCAGTGCATCAGTCGGATTCCTAATACCTCATAAGCAGACATCACAATAAGACTGAGCGTCAATTTACTCCTTCGTATTGCGCCCCTGGAATTCTTTGACAAACATAGAAACAAGACAAGGGGTTTTTTTTGTTTTGTTTAGGTTTTTTTTTAAGGAAGTTGAGGAGTTGAGACAGTGAGCAGTTCAGGCAGTGAGCAGTTGCGGCAGTGAGGAGTTGTGACAGTGAGGAGTTGTGACAGTGAGGAGTTGAAGCAGTGAGGAGTTGAGGCAGTGAGGAGTTGAGGCAGTGAGGAGTTGAGGCATTGAGTAGTTGTGACAGTGAGGAGTTGAAGCAGTGAGTAGTTGAGGCAGTGAGGAGTTGTGGCAGTGAGGAGTTGTGACAGTGAGAAGTTGAGGAGGTGAGTAGTTGTGACAGTAAGGAGTTGAAGCAGTGAGTAGTTGTGACAGTGAGGAGTTGAAGCAGTGAGTAGTTGAGGCAGTGAGGAGTTGTGACAGTGAGGAGTTGTGGCAGTGAGGAGTTGTGACAGTGAGAAGTTGAGGCAGTGAGTAGTTGTGACAGTGAGGAGTT
The DNA here is from genome assembly GCF_902362185.1 of Chanos chanos. Taxonomy (NCBI): domain Eukaryota; kingdom Metazoa; phylum Chordata; class Actinopteri; order Gonorynchiformes; family Chanidae; genus Chanos; species Chanos chanos. The sequence continues at coordinate 340,111 of NC_044495.1, forward strand.
GAGGCAGTGAGTAGTTGTGACAGTGAGGAGTTGAAGCAGTGAGTAGTTGAGGCAGTGAGGAGTTGTGACAGTGAGGAGTTGTGGCAGTGAGGAGTTGTGACAGTGAGGAGTTGAGGAAGTGAGGAGTTGAGGCAGTGAGGAGTTGAGGCAGTGAGGAGTTGTGACAGTGAGGAGTTGAGGCAGAGATGTTGACGTAGTGACCTGAGCTTCTGGTTCAGCGGTGCCTGTCAGCAGGTGATGACACACACACACACACACTGTTATAAAGTTGGGGAGCAGCTGCTGCAGTTTGCTGCTGCTTCTGTCTCTTCCGTGTGTGTCTGTGTTTCCTGTGGGTGGAGTGTGATGCAGTGATTGGTTCTGAGGGTTGGGCTGCTCCTATTTAAGCTGCTCTGTGGGACTCTCTCTCTCATTCCTGTCAGTCAGACGCGCCGGGCACTTCTTTAGTTTAACCTTCATTTATTAGTTGTCTGTTGTGTTAATTAAGTCTATGTCATTTATTAGTTGTTTTTGTGTTAATTTAGCCTGTGTTAGTTACCCCTTTAGTGGGATTTGTGATTTGTAAAAACTTAATTTTGTTTTTGTAAATGTTTTGATTTTTCCATTGACGGTTACTTATTTTCACTGTTTTAGTTTCGGTTCAGTCAGAGCAGTAAGACAGTGGACCTGGACGACTCGCACCCTCTCTTTTCTCGGGAGCCAGGGCGAGTTGCTTTAAAGAGTGAGGTCTTTCCTTTGTTTTTCTGCTCTTCTGTTCTAACTGCCACGTCCCGTTACCTCTGTTACTATTTATCATTAAACTTTTTTTGTCCCGTAACCAAATGCTGTAGGATTTTATGTTACATTGTCCTGTATTTTACAAGTTGGATTCGTAACACACACACACACACACACACACACACACACGTACGCACAAACGGAGCAGTCTAATTTATCATCACACTCGGGGATCTTCCCCCCTGCATGAGAGAGGTATTCCCTCTCCTGCTTTATTCTGCTCCACTCTAACACACACACACACACACACACTCTAACACACACATATACACACACACACCCACACTCTATCACAGAGATCTTCAACAGGGGGTCCATGACCCCTAGGGGGTCTTCAGAGTTACTGCAGGGGGTCCGCCAAATTATTTGATCCCAAACTTTTTTTCTTCCAAAAATTAAAATATGTCTGAAAATACACATTAACATAAATACAACCTATAATAAGCAAGGATAAATCTCCCTGTTCATTAAAAAAAATTACAACATTAAAGATATTCATGAATCCTCATGCTTGGCCTTTTATACATGGCACTACAGGCCGCCCTACACGTTATTGATGGGCCAGTTTAATAAGCAACACATTTTATATGATATGTAATGGGGGTTCCCTTGCTGTGTCTCTATCAGCCAAGGTGTCCTTGGCCTGAAAAATGTTGAAGACCTCTGCTCTAACACACACATACACACAAACTCACACTCATGCACACAAACTCACACTCATACCTACTCAAAGAGACAGACGAGACACACACACACACACACTCTTTACACACACTGTCAAACTTCACACACACACAGTAATACACTCTCATTCTATACACCGTTGGTCTAGATCTAACACAAACGATTACAGATGCATAACTGGCTGAGAGTTGTATATACAGAATTACCATCTGGTGAACAGAGAGTTAGACTGACCTTACATGGCATGACTGGAGGTCACTGATCTCTCTCTCTCTCTTTCTCTCTCTTTCTCTCGCTCACTCTATGTGTGTGTGCGTGTGCGGGGCTGTGTGTGTGTGTGTGTCTGTGTGAGAAGAGCGACTGAAAGTGCAGAGTTATGGGTGCTGCTCCCTGTGTCACATTGCCTCTGCGCTGGTTTAAGGACCTTGCTGTCACTGTGGGGTATCAGTCAGAACATACAATCCAAGCATCCAATTTGTTTTTATGTCAAAAAACAGGCACAACACAATATGAGCACACTCTTGAATTTATATGGACAGAGGTCGGGGTTTGGTGTGGCTACTGAAATGAAACATAAACCATAATGAATGAACAGGGAATTCGCAGATGTAGACATAGACACAAATACACATAAGTACACAAAAAAAACACATTCATTCATTCATTCATTTTTCATTCATAAATTCAGTGTGTTTGAAGTTCTTTATACTAACATAACATATGTAGCCACAAAAATTAAGTCTAAGCAGCTGACTCCACTAATTACCCCATGGCGGGTCTGTAAATTCCTGAATTCCTCTGTGAATTTGCAGATTTCATCTCAAACCTAGTTGTTAGACAAAGACAAAGCTTCAATTGTTGGAGATTTTAATATTCATTTTGATAATCCAGAAGACCCTCTGAGAACAGCATTCATGTCCATTCTAGATTCAGTAGGGGTTAATCAGAACGTCACAGGACCCAGTCATCATGGAGGTCACACTCTTGATCTAATACTAACGCTCATATTCAATACAGGGAATGTAGTTACTCTTCCACAGTCTGAGGCCATCTCAGATCATTATCTCATTTCATTTAAAACGTGTCTTTGTAATAATATATGCACCTTGCCACGCTATCGCGTCAAACGTACATTCACGTCAGCTACTACACAGAGTTTTATCAATAATCTCCCAGGGTTATTGACTTTAATTGGATCACCGTCAGACCCCACTGAACTTTCTCAGGCAACTGAATACTTAGAGTCAACGTTTCGCCATACTTTAGATAATGTAGCTCCACTTAAAAGACAAATAATTTATGGGAAAAAATTGGCACCCTGGTACAATGATCACTCACGCACCTTAAAACAGACCGCTCGAAAATTAGAGTGCAAATGGCGTCAAACTAAATTGGTAGTATTCCAGTTAGCATGGAAGGAGGGGCACCTGAGCTATAGAAAAGCTCTTAGTGCCACTAGATCAACATAACTTTCCACCCTAATAGAAGATAACAAAAATAATCCTAGATTCTTATTTAAAACTGTAGCAAAATTGAGAAAATGAGAAATTCAGACTATAAATTTAAAGCCAGACAATCGGATAACAAACCCTGTAGATAACAATATACATAAGGAATAACGTACAGTGAGCCAGTCACTATTGTGAAATAAACCCCGATAGGCTGAAGCAGGACTAGCTCACTGTACATTATCCCACTTATTACATGGCTACTTACTAAATCATTTGACACAAAATAGTGATTTAAAAATAATTTTATTGCTTCCACTAAACACATAGTTCCATAGCAATGGTCTGTTATACATAGCGGTGGTCTGCTATACAGAAATAACAGACCGTAGAATGCCGTAATTGACCAATCGGAATTGAGTATTTAACAAAGCCGTGTAATAACTATATCAAATGTATCTAGATGGGCTTTCTGTTTCACCATGCGCAGTAGTAAAAGACCTCAGTGTGATTATTGATTCCAGTCTTTCATTTGAAGCTCATGTAGATAATATTACTAGGGTAGTCTTCTTTCATCCGAGAAACATTGCTAAGAAAAGAAATATAATGTCATTACACGATGCAGAACAACTAGTTCATGCCTTTGTTACCTCTGGGTTAGACCATTGTAATGCCTTACTGTCTGGATGCTCAAGCGGGTGCATAACCAAGCTCCAGTTAGTCCTGAATGCAGCAGCCAGAGTTCTTACTAGAACCAGAAAATATGCTCAAATCACCCCTATCCTGTCCACACTGCACTGGCTCCCAATCAAATTTTGCATTGATTATAAAATGCTACTGTTGACCTATAAAGTACCAGATGGTCTCGCACCACAATACCTAAGAGAACCTCTGGTCGCTTATGATCCACCACACCTACTTAGATCTAAGGGTGCATGCCATTTACTGGTACCTTGAATTGTGAAGGCTACAGCAGGGGCCAGAATCTTCTCCTATAACGCCCCAAGGTTATGGAACTGCCTCCCAATTAGTGTTCGGGACTCAGACACAGTCTCAATGTTTAAATCTAGGCTGAAAACCTATTTGTTTAGTCAATCCTTTTGTTAATAGCTCTTTATTAGATAAAAGTGCAGATCTGGAGGGTTTTCAGGCATAATGTGTTTTGGTGAACTGGAATGTTTGGATGCTGTTGCCTTCCCACTCTCATGCATTCACTCAGGTTAGTTGACCGGCCGCTTTATGTCCCAGAGTGCCCTCGTATGTTTAACCTTCTGGCGCTCCCTTTTAGTTATGCTGTCATAGCTAGTCTTGCCGGAGTCCATGCCTGCACTCAGCACACGATGTACATTGTCCTTAACCATTACACGACAATGAACACATCTATCTCTCTCTCTCTCTCCCTCCCTCTTCCTCTCTCTCGCTTTCTCTCTGTCGAGCTATACATGCTATTCCTGAGATACCAGTGATCCTGACCCCTTCTGCTCTCCGGACCTGATCCATCCTAATGCCCTACTTCTGGTTGGAGTTCCCCGCACTAGTAAACCACTTGCTGCTTCTGAGGATGGCCCCATATAGACAACCCAAGAATACACCTAGAGCCTTTCATGACTTAAATTATGCCATCTTTAAGTGCAAAACATCACATTTATATACAAAAAGACAGACTTTCTTTTCACACTGTGAATGTCTGCTTTATGTGCTGGCCAGAGCGAGGATGGGCTGGCTGTGACGCCACTGTCACCTACGCAGCAGATCATTGTCTGGGTATGTCACTTGTGGCAAGGATGAATCAAGCCACCCCATGAGAAGGAGATTAGGGGTGACGGGGGCATTTAGAGGGTTGAAATGAAACTGAATGTTCTCTTTAGCCCTCTGTACTTGTAAGGTGGGGCTTTGTTCAGTTCCCTGTCTCCTCCCTTGACATTGGTGCCTTGATCTGATATCAGCTCCCATGGGCCTTCGAACTTTCTCATTGCCATTAAGAAGCAGTCTGCGTCTACGATGTTGAGAAGGTCAAGATGCACACTCTTGGCTGTCAGGCACTTTAAAATTATGCCCCATCTGTTCTCTGTCCTCTGACCTAATTTCACAGTGAAGGGTCCAAAGCATTCCTATGAAATAGAAAACTGGTTTATATAGTTAGAGTCATGCTGGGAGTAAGTCCGCCTGGTTTTGTCTATCACTTCTGACATTCAAGGCAGCCATGCTGGTGTCTCAGGACTGCCTCTTGTCCCCACAGAATCCAACACTTCCAAAGGTTCTTTCTGGGTCTGAGTGGTGCAGCTGCTCGTCATAATCCTTGATGAGGAGTTTCGACACCAGGTGGTGTGGGTCTAGCACAATGGAGTGTACAGCTACTAGATCAGTCTGTTCAGATTGCTGGAGTTTTCCTCCCACTCGAATGAGTTGCACAGCTCCATCCCATTCAGGTGACAGTGTAATCAGCCGGCTCTGGGATGGCACAGATTTGTTGTGTTCTAGGCAGGTAAACTCTTCTTCAAAGCTGTCCATCTGAGCTCTCCTCAAGATTGTGTTCTCTGTTGCTGAAGGATCTCCTGTGCACCCTGATGCCCCATGAAGAGACAAGGTGGTGGCCTCCAGTAACTGTCAGTACATGGCATAGCTGTATGGGTCATACCACAGTAACTCAGCTTCTTTAACTCTGCAGCATCATCAGGGGGTTTACTGTCTGAGTTCCTTGGCCACTTCCCTGGTGGCTGGCTCAGGAAGGCAAGACCTTGGCTCCATCTGCTGGGCTCAGTTAGCTCCAACAAGGTTCGCCCTCTGGTGATGTTGTCAGCTGGATCAGTAGTTGAGTCCATATATCTCCAGCTGTGGTTGTTGGTAAGGTCCTGAATGTCAGCGACTCTGGTCTCCTCAAATACCTTAAAGCGGCAGGAGTCTGATTGCAACCAAGTGAGCACTGTTGTGGAGTCAGACAGCCGTACAGTTTGTTCGATGGGGAGGGTCAACTCATTCTGTAGGACCTTGGCGAGCTGTACACCAGTCAAAGCTGCACAGAGTTCTAAGCGTGGAACTGACTGCTGGCACTTTTGGGCCACTCTTGACATAGCTCTCAGGAACACCATCTGGACTTGTCCCAGCTCATCTTCAGCATGCATGTACTCTACTGATCCATAGGTGCACTCTAAGGCATCGCAGAGAAGACTTCTCTGCTGACTGTCAGAGTGTCCAGTTCTGGGGTGGGGTAACACCAGGGTATGGGGATGTTTTTTTGGATGTAGCAGCTCGCCTTCCCAGGCTTTCCATGCCTGCAGTAGGTATTCTGGGAGGAGTGGGTCATCCCGTTCATGCCCCTTGCTCCACAGGCATTTACCAGGATCTTAGCACGAGTGGTGAAGGGAATGATGTAGCCCAGTGGGTCGTATTGGCTAGCAAGGACTCAGTAAATGTGGCACATTTTGGGTTTGGCAGGGTTGGCTGGGCGGTGTCTGTACCCAAGTGTGTCACTTCTGCAGCTCCAGCGCAGTCCCAGTGCCGGCTCTTGAGGATCCACTTGGTTCTGCATAAGCAACGGTTCACTGCTCTCTGACCTGGAGGCAGTTGTCTGCATAGAAACACCATTCTGTGGCACATGTCTTCATTTGGTTGGCTGTGATCCAGAACATGTTTCTGGAGTGTAAAGGTGGCACAGCATGGGCTGCAGGTTGTGCCAAATGGTATGCCATTCATACACACTGGGGGGAACGTCTCCGACCATGCCTCGCCAGAGGAAGCGAATCAGGGGCTTATCTTCTGGCTGGAGGTGGATCTGGTGGAACATTCCCTTGATGTCCCCACTAATAGCTACCACATGTTCCCTGAATCTCAGTAGCACTCTTAATAGCAATAGCCCAAGCGGCAGTCTGGGAAGTAGGAGCGTGTTTATGTTCTGACCTTTATAAGTGAATAAGCAGTCAAACACAAGGCGGCTCTTCCCATTGTGATGAACCATGTGGTGGGGAATGTACCAGGCTTCCTCTGCTGCCTCAACTTCCTTAGGGCTGAGTTTGGTCACATACCCTGCTTGCTCCAATTTCTTCACCTCCCTGTTGTATGTTGCTGCCTTTTCTGGCAATACTGGCCATTACTACCTGCTTGAGGGCTTTCAGTTTTGGTGAGTTTTCCACTTGAGGCAAAGGAGTCACATATCAGTCCACTCCAGCAACCATAATTCTTCTCAAGAATGTCAGTTGCCTTATGGTCTTGCCTGAATCTGGTTACCAATTTCTCATTCTGGTCTGGCACTGTGTCTTGTTGCCATAGTTTCTTGACATGGCGATAAAGTTCAGCTGCTGGAAAACCAGAGGAGGTCAGCAAACAATGTGTTGCAGGGAGTGGATTCTGTCTATTGCTGGAACTTGTAGTGTCCAGCCTAGCCTATTCCTAATTGCCGTGGGGCTCCCGGGATGGCACAGTCGAACTGGTTCTATAGGAGTGATGAAGTGGGTGCTGTCGGCCCCAGTCAGCAGCAGTGGTGATACTTTGCTGAGTGTGTCATGTGGGAGTCCTTGCAGGTGACGATACCTCTTCTGGGGGGAGGCTGCAGGCTGTGAGTGCTTTGCTAGTGCAAGGTGATTGACAGTAAATAGGTGAAGAATCCTGTAGGTCTTCCTTTGATTCACCATAGGTGAGATGGTGAAGGACACAAATGACCCATGTAGTACCTTCACATCCTGTGAGACAGACCTTAACGCCAAGTCCTCTGCTTCACCTTGTAGCTGCAACTGTTGAGCTGCAGACTAGAGGAGGATTGTACACTCTGACCCATCATCCAGCATTGCATACATTTCCAGTGACCTTCCTCTATGGCGTAAGATGACCTTGATGACCTTCAGAAGCATGCGATTCCAGTCACTGGGACCGTCAAGGTACAGGGTCTTCACCTCTGGATTTACCAGGCATGTATTCTCACTGGGTCTCTGGTTTACTGCATGATGGACCTGCGGGTGTTTCCCATTACAGTTCCAGCACAGCCTTTTGAGACTGCACTGCTCTGCCTGGTGGGTGCATGCACATTGCCAGCACCTCTTGTTGTCATTCATCTTTTTCTCTGTGGAAAACTGTTTAAAGTCATGGCACTGGCTGAGGTAATAGTCAGATTTAGCACAGTAAAGGCAATAAGCTTGGAACTTGCCCTCTGTTGCAATGTTGGAGGAGTTAGTGATGGAGACTTTGGGGGAAGGGGCACAAATAGGTGTGTCTACACCATGCAAAATTGTGGTAGGCTGGTTCTTGGGCTTTGGCAGGTGGGGGTCTTTCCGTGCAGTTGGGGGTTGTTCTCACCTAGGTTGGCATCTTGTTTTCAACTGCAGCCAGGTGGACGAGTCTAGGAGGGTGTAGACTATAGTCTCTGGCTTAAATTTCTTGATGTGCCACTTAAATTGGCAGGACTGGTCTGTAGGCAGCTTCTCCAGTTGGCGCTTCATGGGAGAGCCACCGTTCGGCTCCGCCTACCCGTCCTCCTTGAATTTAAAGTCCATTAAAGTAATTAACGTTACGTGCATAAAAAAAGGGTCTCTGAAGCTGTAAACAAATTTGAGGTATGAAACATTACTGCATTAGGCTATGTAGACAGTTAGTAATGCAGAATTTTCTGTCACAATGTTGTCTTGCTTAGTGATTCCAGCTAACATTGTCCATGAAAGATAAAGCCCAAAATAAAATATCCTTGATGAGGTGGCTAGCTAGGTCAGTCATCCCAAGTGTGAGCCCGCTAGCTAGCTAATGTTAATGCTAGCCAGTAGTATTTGGATTTATTTAGTTAAATGGAATTGTCATAATTAGTTAGGAAGTTACAGTGTTAGTAACTTTGTATTTTGGGGTCATCTCTTGCACCACTGCATTATCCTATCATAGAGTTGTCCCATCAAGATACCATTTTTATTTTTGTTACGCAAGATAATTAGGATGCGCAAAAGGCAAATGCAGAAGAAGATTGATTCCTTTTTCAAGTCAAATCATGTCAGTGGAGTTATAATGAGATGAATTTTTTATTCCTAGCTTGCTACCTACGGCTTGACAGCTGACTCAGTTTTTGTTAGTGTTGTTCTTGCATTCCTTAATGTTATGTTAGTGTTCATTTAGGTATCGGAAGGCTATTTGTTTGAGCTTGGTAGTTATTAAGCAAGCATTCGGACAGCAGAAAATAATGCACGTGTGAGGTGGTTATCTGTAATCTCTTTGAAAATCATTTTTAATTGTAACACGGCCACAACCGGCCATTACACCTCGAACGTGCATTATTTTCTGCTACCTGAACACCGTGAAGTCCATTATCCCGCTTATACCACAGTGGCCACACTTGCGTTATGTTAATTTGTGGATATAATTTCCATGTTTTGATCACTAAAACTGATCTGTTTGTAGAACTGCTTCTCTCTGCCACACATTCAATAGTTTCCGAACTTACAAGGCAAACTGCCATTAACTGACATTCTACATAACATGCCACAAGAGGAAATTCAGCCAAGCCATGGTATAAATTCTGTTACCGCACTCCACTGACTCATCCCTTCTTACTGCTGTGTTCTGCTTGTTTAGGACAGACCGTTGCAGCCTAGACCCTGCTGATTACAATCTCCTGGATCAGAATCAATCCGGATTCAAAGCCGGCCACGCCACCGAGACAGCCCTCCTTGCTGTCACAGAGGAGCTCCACTTGGCCAGAGCGAAGTCTCTCAGCTCTGTCCTCAACCACCAGATCCTCCTCTCATCCCTTGCTGGGCTGGGCTTCGCGGGTTCTGCACTCGCATGGTTCAAGTCCTACCTGTCTGACCGTTCCTACCAGGTCTCTTGGAGGGAATCGGTCTCCTCCCCCCGCCCTTTACACACGGGTGTCCCACAAGGTTCGGTACTTGGTCCACTCCTCTTCTCTCTCTACACCAGATCACTCGGTCAAGTTATCTCCACCCATGGCCTCTCTTACCACTGCTACGCTGATGACACACAGCTGTTCTTCTCCTTCCCCCCCTCTGACTCCCAGGTTCAACCTCGCATCGCAGCCTGCCTAGCTGACATTGCCTCCTGGATGTCTGCTAACCAACTCAAACTCAACCCGGAGAAAACGGAGCTCCTGTTTTTTCCTGCTAAGAACTCCCCAGCGATCGACACTGCAATCACCATCGAGGGATCAGTGGTGTTCCCCACCACAGCAGCCAAAAACCTTGGCGTAACCCTCAACAACCAGCTGACCTACTCTGGTCACATCGCAGCAGTCACTCGATCCTGCAGATTCTCCCTATACAACATCAGGAGAATCCGCCCATTCCTCACACAACAGGCGACCCAGCTCCTGGTCCAAGCGCTTGTCATCTCCCGCATGGACTACTGCAACGTTCTACTGGCTGGCTTGCTGGCCTGCGCCACCAGGCCGCTCCAGCTCGTGCAGAACGCCGCTGCATGCCTGGTATTCAACCTCCCTAAGCACTCTCATGTCACTCCACTGCTTACTGCGCTCCACTGGCTTCCGGTAGCAGCCCGCATCCAGTTCAAGACACTGGTGCTGGCCTACCAGGCCACAAGAGGCTCCGCCCCATCATACCTTCAGTCTCTTATAACTCCGTACACCCCAACTAGGACCCTCCGCTCTACGACCTCTGGACAACTGACGGTCCCCTCACTCCGGGAACCCGGCAGCCGCTCCTCCCAACCACGCCTCTTCTCCGCCATTGCCCCGCGGTGGTGGAACGACCTCCTCCATGCAGTCAAGACTGCGGAATCTCTTACCATCTTCCGCAGGAAACTGAAAACCCACCTCTTTAGAACACACCTGTCCCCCAATGCCTAACCTCCCTTTCCTAGAAGAAAAAAAAAACAAAAAAAAAACCTTTGTCTTGTATCTGTGTTTGTCAAAGTATTCCAGGAGCGCAATGCGAAGGGGCAATTTGACGCTCAGTCTCATTGTGATCTCTGCTCACAAGGTATTAGAAATCCGACTGATGCACTGATTGTAAGTCGCTTTGGTAAAAAGCGTCTGCCAAATAACTAAATTGTAAATTGTAATTGTAATCAACCTCAGTGAAACAAGTTGCCAATAATGTTGCACAGGTAAGCAGTCAAATTAAGTTAGGCTTAAGATTTGCCCTAATCTTTTAGCTAACCCTCTGGAGTCTGAGGACCTATCTGCGACTTTTGAGGTAATCTGACATGCCTTGACATTTTTACATATTTCGCCTATCTAAAAAACATTGTTCCCAATGTGCTACATATGCTTATATTCAGCACAAACTCAGCACCAATAATTTGAGAGCCGTAAGAATTTTGTTTAAATGAACTGTAAACATGCACTTTTCAAAAACCTCTTTGCAGAGGTGCTGAGATATTGTAAAAAAAAAAAAAAAGAAAAACCACACACACATTATAAACCTTTCTGGCCAAGACATTTGAGCTCTGAACCTCATAAACACAGGTGTTGGCTACACATAGGAGACTAAAGCTCTGAACCTCATAAACACAGGTGTTGGCTACACATAGGAGACTAAAGCTCTGAACCTCGTAAACACAGGTGTTGGCTACACATAGGAGACTAAAGCAATCCTGTGGTTAATACTGTGGACATTTGAGCATGTTTGTGGAAGAGAGGTCTATAAGAGGACGGAGAAAGTGAGGAGGTGAGGGAGTGAGGAGGTGAGAGAGTGAGGAGGTGAGTGAGGAGGTGAGGGAGGAGGAAAATACAGGAAGGAATATTAAGGTTAAATTCCATAATGTCATTTTTAATGTTTTAATTAGGATGTATTTGAGGAAGAGTCAGGAGGACAGAGATGAGGGGAAAGAAAGAGAAGGCAGAGGAGAGGAAGGAGAGAGAGAGAGGGACACGATAAGGATGATGATGAGAGGGTAGGGGGTTAGACAATCCTCCTGTGGCAGCCGCCAACCAACAGTTTACTAAACCAAATCCCAAATTCATTGTCAAGCAGTCACTGCCCAAATTTACTCTTACTTTCCAAACACAGTGGTACAAGAGATTCCCATGGCTCCATTTCAGTCCTGGTGTGGAAGATGTGCTGTGCTTTTACTGCTGTAAGGCTTCTAACACAGAGACATCACCACTGGCAAAGAATGCAGAACCAGCATTTATTTCATCTGGTTTTAAAAATTGGAGAAGCGCCCTTGAGTTCACATGAGAAGTTAGATTTTCACAGGACAGCCATAAGAACACATCTGTATGAAGACAGATTAGCTCAGTCTCAGCTGTCTAGCCTGGGTGCTAGACAGCAAGAGGAAAAAAAGGCAATCTCTGTTGAAAGTCACTGATTCTGCGCCAGTGTGGAGGGCTTACCTCTTAGGGGGCGTGATTCCGGTGAAGGAAATCTAAATCAGTTACTGAAATACAAATCAGAGAATGATCCTTGTCTTGCTAAGTGGTTCATGGGTAGAAAGGATTTCTACACTTCAGCACCAATTCAGAATGAGTTTCTGAATTTGTTATCCAGCTCCATCATAAGGGGAATTGCAGACAATATTGGATCACTTCCACACT
>NC_044495.1:360000-362500 GCF_902362185.1 Chanos chanos
TTGTTAACTAATTAAGCATAAAAAAATCAATGGACAATTCAGCGAAATTACAGTTAAAACCAAACAAAAAACAAACAGCTAACAAACCATCTGCCTCATGGCTTGACTGTTGAACAAACAGACTGATTTGTGATCAGGAAGACACAGGCTGGTCTGAGATCAGGAGGACACAGAATGATCTGTGATCGGGAGGAGACAGACTGATCTGAGATCAGGAGGCTGAGACAATGCTGAGGGGTTGACACACACTGATCTGTCATGTGGGAGAACCAGGCTGACAGGCTACCACCGCCTGGCCTTCACCAAGGGGAAATTACCCACTATGACAAAGTATTTCAATTACTGTCCAAATAACCATCAACAACAACAAAAACGAAAATCCATCAACAACAACAAAAAAGAAATCAAAAAGTTCTCTGGGTGTGACTGTTTCCCCTTTCTGTTAGAAGGAAAGAGCGTGTTTTTTGGTTTTTGACCAAGATGAGAGCAGAATGGGCAATTATGTGCTGAGTCTGTCCAGTGAAACAATACTGACCCTGACCCTGTACTCTATGTGCTTCCGCGTTTTCTCCTGGAGGTTTAGAAGAAATAACTCCAGAGTTTAGAGATGACATATACTCTGTGTACATGAAGCACACGCTGACTCATCAGCTTTTAGGGACTGAGTGAAAGACACGGCAGGGGAGCAGATCCAGTGCACGCTGGGTCTTATCTAGCACCTCTCCAACAGTCAACAGAATGAGAATCACTCTGCTCTGCTCTGAACAGACAGGGTTATGCAAATGAAAATGACACATCGTCAGGAGTGGAGCAGTGATGGGTCGCCCACGCCAGGGCTGCAGTCGGCAGACAGACTGGCAGTTTGCATAAACAACGCAGTGAGTGTCACATGCAGTGCCATAGATGGATGCCGAGCTCCGAGACCTTAACTACGGCCAATCAGATGTTTACGCTAGGACATTCTTTCTCCCCATTAGATTACATCACGCCCATGCCCTTCAATTACCTGTCCAAAGTTGAGAAGAAAGTAAAGAAATGGAATACATGACTCAGAGAGACAGAATCTGTCAACAGACTCTCTGTGTATCATACTTTCCCTCCAAGACCATGCACTGAGTCTCTCAAGTGTCCAGAGCAGGTTTCTTCTGCGTAGGAAGGACTTTATCAGAGAATATATTTACATTCACAGTGTAGAGGGGCAGGGAATGACTGTATAAAGAGAGGGGGGGGGTCGTAGATGAATGTACAGAGTGGGGGAGGGGATGAATATGTAGTGTGTTTGGTTGTTGTGTGTACTGTAGTGGTTTTTTCCATAATATCTGATGATGTCATCGGCTGAGAGCGTGAAGTGGCCTGTCTGAGTTTCCGCAGAAGCACTTTCTGAGTGTTACATACAGGCATGAGTGTTACATACAGGCATGAGTGTTACATACAGGCATCCAGTGCAGAAAGAGAGGAATGTGTGTGTGTGTGCGTGTGTGTGTAAAGTACTATTAAAGACAAACAGCTGTGTTTGCATTAGTTATTTCTGTATCTCTCTAAACACCTTGCCATTAGAGAAATGTGTGTCCTTGGATTCTGTCAGTCGTATTTCACCCCCTGTGACACGGCTGGACGGCGGTAACGCTGGAGGAGGAACTGAAGCCTAACCCTAACCCTAACCCTAACCCTGACCCTAACCCTAACCCTAACCCTAACCCTGACCCTAACCTCAGCTGCCTTAACAAACACCAGTCAGTGGTACCTCCTGCTCCAAAACCTCCTGCTCCAAAACCTCTTTTACAGTTTGTTTCAGTCACTAACAAGCATCTGTCAATACTGAAGCCACTTTTTCAAAACTCTTCATACAGTCTGCATTACCAACATGCATCTGGGCCAAACAGTTCATCTCACTAACAACACTAACAACAGTTCTCACTCAGAAAGCACACTGACCTAAACAACACTAACAACAGTTCTCACTCAGAAAGCACACCGACCTAAACAACACTCATAACAGTTCTCACTCATAACACACTGACCTAAACAACACTAACAACAGTTCTCACTCAGAAAGCACACCGACCTAAACAACACTTACAACAGTTCTCACTCATAACACACTGACCTAAACAACACTAACAACAGTTCTCACTCATAACACACTGACCTAAACAACACTCATAACAGTTCTCACTCATAACACACTGACCTAAACAACACTAACAACAGTTCTCACTCATAACACACTGACCTAAACAACACTAACAACAGTTCTCACTCATAACACACTGACCTAAACAACACTCACAACAGTTCTCACTCATAACACACTGACCTAAACAACACTAACAACAGGGAGCATTATGTAAATGATGAACTTTTATCTTTGAAGTTTGAATGATTTTTCACATAAATCAGTATAAAATAAAATTAACGCATTTTCACTTTATTGACTTTACAAAAGTATATGTAACAGGAATAAATCAGAAATGCAGCAATATGCTTCAATGTCCTTTAT